>NC_141037.1:11780000-11962500 GCF_052040795.2 Danio rerio
CTCTACCAGGTGAACGCCACAGTGCCATTATCAGGCCGCTCTGGTCTTCTGGGAGAGCTAAGGAATAACTTCTTCAGCGATGTTGCGTGTGGAAAAGGCCGAAAAGCGAGCAGTACATTCTGCATCACTACGTCTGGGCTGCTCTGTGAGTTCAACGACAAAAGAATGCTGGACAAGTGGGTGGAGCTCAGGGTGAGTCACGAGGATGCTGATTGGTGGTTGTGTAAATAAACAACTTTGGCAGCTACTTATCGCAATATGAGGAGGGATGCTTCAAATTTTAAAGAGCCTTTGATTGGACAGAAAACCTGACGAGACGCTGAAGTGCAGGGTGATGTCGTCAGAAATCATTTATACATGTTTACAGAAGCTAGAGACCAGCTTTAAATGCATATATCTTGTGAATTAGAATTTTATAATCATTTTAATAGATAACATTATGGCTAAACTGTTCATTGCATATGCTAAAAAACGTCAGGTTTGATTACATGGGGTCTTTGACGATTTTGTATTAAAGGGGTGGTCCACTACGATATCATATTTTAAACTTTAGTTGATGTGTAATGTGGATGTGTGAACATAAACAGCATCTCTGAATGTAAAACGCTCAAAGTTCAATGCAAAAGGAGACATTGGCTTTTACAGAGTTAGCTTAGCAAAGCCTACAGCGAACAAAGTTTGGGGACTAAAATGAAAAATACATCCGGACTAGTGAGATTATAAAGGTTTCCAGTTACAAGCACACACCCTGCTCAGTGAAGGGTGCGGCCAGATGTGCTGTAATGTTATAGCAGAGAAAGCTAAAATGTCTTCTAAACGCTCTTATTTCCACAGAGCTCGTTCTGTTTCTGTATTTAGTCTTCCAAAAGACATGACACAAAGACAGAAGTGCTTACAGTTCAATATTAATTATGTTCCAGAGAATTATAAAATAATATAGCTAGCATTTGACAAAGGACAGCTTCCATAATCTTTCCCAGTTCAGTGCTGGATTCAGCCAAAAACTTCAGAGTGAAGGAGTAGCTCCAACTGTAATAGCAGAAGCTGTGGATTGTGAGCCACAACCTGTAAGTGTTTTTATTTGTTAAATAATAAGTGTTTGGCAACGTTTCCAGTTTAGCTACAAGTTCATATTTATCCATCAAACCGCTGTAAACACCCACAATCTTCACCAGCGCTGCAGTGTCTTTTTATGCAGCGGCTTTCCCTGCATATATCAAATAACGATTTCGCAAAAGATATGTGAATGTATCATTTTACTTACACATGCTTATTCCGAATATATGTGAGAGACACTTGTCAGATTTTATTTTAGAGAGCAGGCATGAGGTTCAGCTTTGTCCTCTGTGTCATTTTCATACTGGTTCAGACACAAACTGATTCGGCTAATATGACATTTGTTTCCATGTTAGATGAGTAACTGTATATAGTCAAAGTAGGATATGTGAAAAAATAAGATGATTTTTTACAAATGAAGCATTAGCACACATTGCTTTGCATCTTATAAAAACAACCAAGCCTTAAAAATAGATTCTGGACCACCCTTTTAAACACACCCATATTGAAAACTTATATTTAGCTGTTAATTAAAAAGACAAAAAAAGCATATTTCTTATAAATAACATATTTTGCAGTCATCCCTGCTACTCCAAAGCAATTTATTCTTGAAATGTAACTTTTTTTGTTGCTGTGCTTTTTTTAGTTTTTAACTTTAGGCTTCATTTTCTGTGTTTTATCTGTTAATACAGTTGAAGTCAGAATTATTAGCCCTCCTGAATTATTATACCCCCTGTATTTTTTCACCAATATCTATTTAACGAAAAGAAGATTTTTTTTTTCAACTCATTTCTAAACATAATAGTGTTAATAACTCAGTTCTAATAACTGATTAATTTTGTCTTTGCCATGATGACATCAAATGAAATTTGACTAGATATTTAAGACACTAGTATTCAGCTTAAAGTGATACTTTAAAGGCTTAACTAGGTTAATTAGGCAAGTTAGAGTAATCAGGCAAGTCAATTTATAACGTAAAAAAACTTATCTGCTTTTATTCTAGCCGAAATAAAACAAATAGGACTTTCTCCAGAAGAAAAAATATTATAGGAAATACTGTGAAAAATTCCTTGCCTTGTTAAACATCATTTGGGAAATATTTAAAAAAGAAAACAAAATGTATAGGGGGACTAATCATTTTGACTTCAACTGTATGTTGAACGGAGGGTGTTGATGTGTTAATGGAGAGTGTATTAACTCTCAATGCCGCTGCTGTTATCATCTAATATTAGTGTGTTCTGCTTCTCCTCTCACACTGTCCAGAAAAATGACAGTTTCGCAGTAAGTTCTACATCAGGGATTCAGCCATCTCGTCTCATTGTGAAGTGATTGAATGTAATACCACAGTGCTGCTGTCAGTCATGCTCACCTGTTTGACCACATTCACCTGACACTTATCACTCTAATCTCAAACAAGCATTTCCCTGTATGGACCCTTTTCACATGTCCGGGTTTCTCAGCAGCAGCAGAAGTCCTCATAGTTGGGTAAACTTGGAGCTCAGTGAATGGGAGAGTATAGCCAATATTTTTTTGCAGTCATATTTGCTTAAATAATAAAAGAAAAACTCAACTAAAAATAGTGTTATCAAGGCTTTCAGAAAAAGGAAACAAGTTGTGTGAGACTGAAAATGGCAGAAGAAAAAACAATGTCAAATTTACTCTCCCACTCATAGATGCTGCATTACAAACACCCTACATTACAATTGGTCACTAGTTTTTTGCAATTTGATCCAAAGATCTTATAATACAAAGTATAGCTTTTTTTAAATTCTAAATACTAAAAACTTTTAAGGATTTAAGATGCTGATGAGTGTTAAACATGTCATAACCGTTGTGTGAAAAGGGTCCATTCATGGCTAAAACCACAGATAATCACCAACCACTAAATAGCCATAAGTTGTTTCGTATTTGACTTCAGGCTTTGTTTTTATTTTATTTTATTGTTACATTTGTTTTAACATTATCTTATTTAGCTTATATTGTCTTGTATTTTCTTTTCATTTATTTAATTATTCATTCATTCAATATTTTTTAATTTACTACGTTTACTATTGTAAAACATAAAAACAAATTTGTGTGTATAATAAAGAAAATCAAACAAGGAGTCTCAAAAACCCTTTTGTATGAGGAACTACTTTCTTTCGCCATTCATTCACATCTGTAGCTGACGTCAGAACAGCAAAAGCCGTTGCTACTTCACAAACGTCACTTTAGAGCTAGTGTTTGAATGATTCTCTAGCGTAATGTCTAAAGTGATGTCTAAACAGGTGATTTTGCTCACATTTTAAGATTATAAGGCAGAACCTCATGAAATGCCATCAATCTACAGAGATTTCCTAGAATTTGTCTGTTGCAATTGGGATTTTACAAAAATGAACCCAGAAAAAGCCAGAGCAAAGCAAACACCACTATTTTCTGTGGTTTAAATACAGCACTACAAAACACAAAAGAGAGAGATCAACTTACAATTTCACTTACCAGATTTATAATGATTTGCTCAGCTGTAGTTTGAAACTTGTGCTAAGAAAATGCTGTTTTTTCCCCTAAGGACTTATGCAGCCTTTGTTGCCATCTTGTGGCCGTATGTCAACTGTCACTTTCTTTGGTCTCTTCAGGAGATGACCGCTGACACACTGAATCTGAGGCTCTGAAATTATAAATAATTTAAAATAGGCACTATTCTTATAAATAAACTGCATAGTTACAATAAAAAACAACTACATTCTCTGCAACAAAAGCCTCAAAAGTACATTATGTTATCCAACAGCAGGAATACTTGTCAAAAACTGTAGAGTGTCCATTGCTTATCACTGTATGTGGGCGGAGTAATACACAAGGTTGAAGGGTGAAGAGGCTGGACGAGTGCTGTTATTTGCAGAATAACTGTTGTGTGTGTTTGTGTGTGTGTGTGTGTGTGTGTGTGCGTGCGTGCGTGCGTGCGTGTGTGTGTGTGCACATATATGTAATATTACATGTAATATATTATATAATTATTATAACATAATATTATATTAAAATATATATATTATTTTTCTATGCATAGCTGTAAAACTTGTTTAATTGTTATTTTTTTATTTTAAAAGTAATGTTTCATTTATATTTTAGGTACCAAAAACAGTTTAAACTATGAAATCTGCTTGTAATATGCATAAAGCTTTAAATATATATATATTCAAAAGAGAATCTGTGCTAAATGAGTCTTCTAGAAAAGCATGAGAATGTCAAGCGGACATGTTGTAAACTTGAGCACATGATTAAGAGCCGATACGAGACCCTCTTACTAAAACTAAGTGGGTCATGAAGCAGGTGGAGCTGCACAGTTCTGCTTTTGTGGCCTTTCTGGAGCCACTGCAGAGAGTCAGAAACCAAAGCATTCAGCCTACAAAAGCCTCTCTGTCCAGCAGTTTATCAACCACACCAGACACCGTTTCAGCTTGTTTATCTGAAAAATGAACTTTGCTCACACAACATGAAGCTTATTTATCAAATACTCTTCTCTGTCTGCAGCTTATCTCTCTGTCAGTTCAATTAGATTTCAATAAAGGAGGCTCTTACAATCCCATATTACATTACTCTCAACAGCAGCATTTAACCGCTGGTGGAAACACACAAATAATCGTTCCTCATTTAACTGGTTCAAGCACTAATATTAATTATCTTTTTTTTGTATTTCATCTCTTTATTGCTGGCTGTTTCATATTGTTGTTTTATATCTCATCAGATGTTTATTTGAGCATCGTGCAATTTTCCATGTGGAGTAATGAAACATCTCATCAGTGTAATGCACCGAGCTATCATTAGGTTCAAGTTCAAATATAATATACTTCATATTAACTTGGCTCATACAGCAGATATGGCTTTGTATTGTTGTAAAAAAAAAACTTTTGGCGGATTCCCAGTGATTATAAATGCCCAGTGTTATCCAACAATTTGTGTGATTTAATTTAATTTAATTTAATTTAATTTAATTTTATTTAATTTAATTTAATTTAATTTAATTTTATTTTATTTTATTTTATTTTATTTTATTTTATTTTATTTTATTTTATTTTATTTTATTTTATTTTATTTTATTTTATTGTTTTTATTTTATGTTGTTATTTTATTTTATATTTAATTCAATTTAATTTAAGAAAAAATTTAATTAATTTAATTAAATTTAATTAAATTTTATTTATTTATATATTTTACTTTATTTTATTTTATATTGTTTAATGTTTTTTGTTTGTTTAATTTAATTTCATTTATTTATTTTATTTTATTTTATTAAATTTTCAGTTTCATTAAATTTCATTTAATTTTTAATTTCATTTATTTTTATTTAAATAAAATTTTTTATTTTTTATTTAATTTATTTTAATTTAATTTAAATTTATTTAAATTTATTTAATTAAATTTAATTATTTGGACTTTGAATTTATTTGAATTAATTTATTTTTTTAACCTCAGTTCTCAGGGACAACTATTATGTTGTTAATATAGAAATATATATATGTATTTAAATATACTGCATATTTATTTGCTTATGCCACATTAACAAATTGACCAAATGCATTTTTATTTTACAACACATAATAAATATGCACAAAAAGTAAAATATGTTTGTCACATGATGGGTAATATATGACATTTGTTTTTATATATTATGATTATTAATGAATATAGTAAGCATTTTCTTTTAATTATAAAAATTTACCAATAAAATATCAATAAATTCATTTGTAATGCTTCATAACACTTAATGCAAAGAATTGAGGTAATGGCCGGATCAGGTCATGTCTCTAAAGTTTCTCCAAATCTCTGTCTGTGTGTGTCTCAGACCAGTATGGCCACGTCTCTGTCGGTCTGCGAGGATCTGATCTTCTGTGGTTGTGCTGATGGGACTGTGAGAGCCTTCACCCCCACTGACCTGCACTTTATCTGTACCCTTCCTCATCCTCACAGTCTGGGTACAGACATCGCCACGCTCACTGAGGCCAGGTGAGAACACATTCACACACACACACACACATGCACTTACAGTCACACAAACACGCACACTGTGGATCATGTGAATCAGTGAGTCGTTAACTGGAGACTCTCTTTGACTGAATAACTTGAACTTGAATCAGTGATTCTTTAACTGGAGACTTGCTTTGACTGAATTATTTGAGTAAGTGAGTCTTTAACCTGGAGACTTTCTTTGACTGAATCATTTTAATCACAGAATTGTTAACTTGAGACTCTCTCTGAAAGGATCATGTGGATCAGCGAGTTGTTAACTGGAGACTCTCTTTAAATGGATCTTTTAAATCAGCGAGTAGTTAACTGGAGACTCTCTGACTGAATCATTTGAATCGGTGAGTAGTTAACTGTAGACTCTTTATTACTGAATCGTTTGAATCAGTGAGTTTTTAGCTGCAGACTCTCTCTGACCGAATCATTTGAATCAGCGAGTAGTTAACTGGAGACTCTCTCTGACTGAATCATTTGAATTGGTGAGTAGTTAATTGGAGACTCTCTCTGACTGAATCATTTGAATCAGTGAGTTTTTAACTGTAGACTCTCTCTGACTGAATCTTTTGAATCAGTGAGTAGTTAACTGGAAACTCTCTAATACTGAATCGTTTGAATCAGTGAGTTTTTTAACTGGAGACTCTCTCTGACTGAATCATTTGAATCAGCGAGTAGTTAACTGGAGACTCTCTCTGACTGAATCATTTGAATCGGTGAGTAGTTAACTGTAGACTCTTTATTACTGAATCGTTTGAATCAGTCAGTTTTTAACTGGAGACTCTCTCTGACTCAATCATTTGAATCAGTTAGTAGTTAACTGGAGACTCTGACTGAATCTTTTGAATCAGTGAGTAGTTAACTGTAGACTCTATTACTGAATCATTTGAATCAGTGAGTTTTTACTGAAGACTCTCTCTGACTGAATCTTTTGAATCAGTGAGTAGTTAACTGGAGACGCTCTATTACTGAATCGTTTGAATCAGTGAGTTTTTTAACTGGAGACTCTCTCTGACGGAATCATTTGAATCAGTGAGTAGTTAACTGGAGACTCTCTCTGACTGAATCGTTTGAATCAGTGAGTTTTTGACTGGAAACTCTCTCTGACTGAATCATTTGAAACAGAGAGTAGTTAAATGTAGACTCTTTATTACTGAATCGTTTGAATCAGTCAGTTTTTAACTGGAGACTCTCTCTGACTCAATCATTTGAATCAGTTAGTAGTTAACTGGAGACTCTGACTGAATCTTTTGAATCAGTGAGTAGTTAACTGTAGGCTCTATTACTGAATCATTTGAAACAGAGAGTAGTTAACTGTAGACTCTCTATTACTGAATCGTTTGTATCAGTGAGGTTTTTAACTGGAGACTCTCTCTGACTGAATCATTTGAATCAGTGAGTTTTTGACTGAAGACTCTCTCTGACTGAATCTTTTGAATCAGTGAGTAGTTAACTGGAGACGCTCTATTACTGAATTGTTTGAATCAGTGAGTTTTTTAACTGGAGACTCTCTCTGACGGAATCATTTGAATCAGTGAGTAGTTAACTGGAGACTCTCTCTGACTGAATCGTTTGAATCAGTGAGTTTTTGACTGGAAACTCTCTCTGACTGAATCATTTGAAACAGAGAGTAGTTAAATGTAGACTCTTTATTACTGAATCGTTTGAATCAGTCAGTTTTTAACTGGAGACTCTCTCTGACTCAATCATTTGAATCAGTTAGTAGTTAACTGGAGACTCTGACTGAATCTTTTGAATCAGTGAGTAGTTAACTGTAGGCTCTATTACTGAATCATTTGAAACAGAGAGTAGTTAACTGTAGACTCTCTATTACTGAATCGTTTGTATCAGTGAGGTTTTTAACTGGAGACTCTCTCTGACTGAATCATTTGAATCAGTGAGTTTTTGACTGAAGACTCTCTCTGACTGAATCTTTTGAATCAGTGAGTAGTTAACTGGAGACGCTCTATTACTGAATCGTTTGAATCAGTGAGTTTTTTAACTGGAGACTCTCTATTACTGAATCGTTTGAATCAGTGAGTAGTTAACTGGAGACTCTCTGACTGAATCGTTTGAATCAGTGAGTTTTTAACTGTAGACTCTCTCTGACTGAATCTTTTGAATCAGTGAGTAGTTAACTGTAGACTCTCTCTGACTGAATCATTTAAATCAGTGAGTTTTAACTGGAGACTCTCTCTGACTGAATCATTTAAATCAGTGAGTTTTAACTGTAGACTCTCTCTGACTGAATCATTTAAATCAGTGAGTTTTAACTGGAGACTCTCTCTGACTGAATCATTTCAAATCATAGAGTCATTAATTATAGACTCTCTCTCACTGAATCTTTTTAATTAGTAAATTTTTAACTGAAGACTTGCTCTGACTGAATCATTTGAAGTCAGAAGTGAGGACGAGGATAAATGTTTTCGATTGGCCATGTTGGTCTGCTGTCTCACCTCATACATACTGTATGCAAATCCTCTGATATCTGCATGTGTTTTAAGATTCAGAGTGTATTGGTGTAGTCTGGATGAAGCGGCATCTGTTTAGCATTCACTGCATTTCCTCCAGACGTCAAACACACAAGTACACGCTCATAAATATGCAGAGACCAAGATCTTGACCTCTGTTATATATGTCATGTTATTCAGGAAGAGACTGAGACGTGTCTTTATCTTTTTGAGTTTACCGTACCATAACTATTAGACAAAAGAAAGAGTTATTTTTCCTTTCATTACTTGTCCGCTGTTGCTTTTGTAATGCAGATCTCGACTTTAATGTATTATATTATATTATATTATATTATATTATATTATATTATATTATATTATATTATATTATATTATATTTTATATTATATTATATATTATATTATATTTTAAATTATATTATATTATATATTATAATTTATTATATTATATATTATATTACATTACATTACATTATATTATATTATATTATATTATATTATATTATATTTTATTTTATATTATATATTATATTATATTATATTTTATATTATATTTTATATTATATTATATTATATTATATTATATTATATTATTTTATGTTATGTTATGTTATGTTATTTTATTATATTATATAATTTATACACTGTAAAAGACCATTTTATAAAAGAATATGCAAATGTAAAATCATAAAACAAGCCAAGCATTCTAGTGGATTCACCAATCCCAGAAGTCACTCTGTCTTCCTGTCCATCTCTCTTCATAATTGGCAGTAAACGGTAGTGGTGTGGATTCTACTTCCAGAAGAGCAGCTGTTTTTACTCTCTTTAATAATAATAATAATAATACATTTTATTTAAAGGCGTCTTTCTAGCAACTCAAGGACACCGTACAATCAACAAGAGCAATAAAACAACAAAATAATAAAATATACACAGTAATAGTGCAAATAAAATTAAGTATTAAAAGCCATCTTAAATAAGTGGGTTTTGAGTCTTGATTTGAATAGTGTAAGGGAGTCAATCTTTCTGATGGCAGGTGGTACTGAGTTCCAAAGCCGCGGAGCAGAGCGGCTAAATGCTCTGTTGCCCATAGTTGAAAGGCGAGAAGAGGGAACAGACAAGTGGAGGGAGGAAGAAGATCTCAGGGTGAGAGAAGGAACAGAAATGTGGATGAGGGCAGACAAATATGGAGGGGCGAGATTGTGGATGGCTTTGAATGTTAACATCAAGATCTTAAAGTCAATTCGAAAATGAACAGGTAACCAATGAAGCTGCTGCAGGACAGGGGTGATGTGATGAGAAGAAGGGGTTCTGGTGATGATACTGGCAGCTGAGTTCTGAGTTCTTTAACTCTTTAAAGTCCACATGAACTGGAAGCTGTGATCTTTTTTTTGTGGGTTTTTTTAGCCTTTCCTTGAAAAGCAGAATATTAAATGAGAAAACAGTGGGTGTGGCTTGTTACTGCAAGCTGATTGGATGTAGTAAAGTAGGCATTTCATTCAGAAAGATCGGTAAAAGGGTTTGGGGAGAGTTATTACAACCTAACAGACTCCTCCTCCTTACCGTTTCTGTTTGTTGTCCAAGCTGGAGGGGCGTGGCTAATTATGTTAGCCCCACCCAGTACCTCAGACAGACGTAATCTTGAGAATTTAACTGAAATTAAACAGGAAGTGCATTTTCAGATTTTAATTTTAGATTACAAGGGGAAATTATTAGAAATAGCCGCAAAATAATTTTTTTCACCATAATACTAGCAATAAGAGCTAACAAAATCAATACGGTTTGTTCTAATTTCATGTGTGATTTCTCCACAGCCACCTGTTCTCCTACAAGCAGAATGTGCGTTATCCTGATGCTGTGGCCGTGTCTTATGACCCCAGCAGCCGATGGCTCTCCTGCGTCTATAATGATCACAGTCTGTATGTCTGGGACGTCCGGGACCTGCGGAAAGTGGGCAAGGTTTACTCTGCTCTCTACCATTCGTCCTGCGTGTGGAGTGTTGAGGTGAGAATTAAGATGAACACTTACTTTTTTTTTTTATGCAAACATTAAGACTGTTATTGAAAACTATAGTGCTGATTAGGTGGATATTAAGTGAGTTGAAAAAAGTAAGATATAAAATAAAATAATAATTAAATGTAATGTTTAAATATGAATTGACAAATATGATGAAATTAAATGAAACTTAATTAAAATGAAATATAAAATAAAACAAAATGTAACATTAATGTAAAAAACATAATATCAAGTATAATTTTTTATAGTTAATAATAGTAAAATAGTTAAAGTTAAATATAAAATAAAAAATAAAAGGAAATATAAATAAGAATGACATTTTAATAAACTACACAAAAATACAAATTTTATATATTTTTATATATTATTTTATACATTCAGTTGAAGTCAGAATTATTAGCCCCCTTTGAATTATTTCCAAAATGATGTTTAACAGAGCAAGGAAATTTTTACAGTATGTCTGAAAATATTTTTTCTTCTGGAGAAAGTCTTATTTGTTTTATTTTGACCAGAATAAAAGCAATTTAGATTTTTTTTAAGAACATTTTAAGGTCAAAATTATCAGCCCCTTTAAGCTATATTTTTTTCGATAGTCTACAGAACAAACCACAGTTATACAATAACTTGCCTAATTACCCTAACCTGCCTAGTTAAGCTAATTAACCTAGTTAAGCATTTAAATGTCACTTTAGGCTGTACTGTCATCATGGCAAAGATAAAATAAATCAGTTATTAGAGATGAGTTAGTAAAACTATTATGTTCAGAAATGTGTTGAAAACAATCTTCTCTCCGTTTAACAGAAATTGGGGAAAAACATAAACAGGGGGGCTAATAATTCAGGGGGACTAATAATTCAGGGGGACTAATAATTCTGACTTCAACTGTATATGTACATATATAATGAAAATGACAAATAAATTCAAATAAAAAATGATAAAATTCCTTTTTTAAATAATAAAAAAATTATTTAAACTACAATTTAAAATATATTTAAGGTAAAACATTTAATGTACTTAAAATAAAATATGAAATTAAACAAAAAAGAAAATTTAACATTAAAGTAAAAAAAAACATTCAATATAAACTATAATTTATTATACAAAGTGAAATTAAATGTATAAAAGAAAGCATAAAAGAAAAATTAAAAAGTACAACAACAAATAAAATATAAGATGAAAAAAATGTAATGAAAGAGAAAATAAAATGAAAAGTAAAATGACAAATAGATATGTATATATAATGGGCTACGCTTTGGTCAGTGGTTAGCATAATTGCCTCACAGCAAGAAGGTCGCTGTTTTGTGTCCTGGGTGGGCCAGAATATAAAATTTTATGCAAGATATAAAATAAATAATAAATAATATAAATAATCAAATTTTAAAAATATAATGAAATATCAATTTTTTTATTTGTAAAATGCTTCATATTATATAATTTTAAATTTGCTTACAAAACTAATTTTCAAGTAGAAGAATTAGATCAATTCAGTGGAGTTTGTCCAGACGTCTGTCTGGCGAATATGGTAGGATTTTTAGTCCTTTCATTGTGTTGAGTGTTGACATTTGGGCTGTGAAAATTATGCGTCAGGTCTTTTGTATCAAAGTCTCATGTTTTGTATTATTTTTGTGTGGCCTGATGTGAACTCATACAGGGTTATTGTCTCAATAAAAACCCACCCGCTGCTAGTGTCAGCCTGTAAATCTTGTACTTGTAGTTATTTTGTATGTTATCCCATCAGGAATGTTCCATGTTTGCCTTTTTTGTACCAGACGAAGGTGCTTTAAGGTGCTTTTGTTCACTGTGACAGGCTACAAATGTCTAAAACTCCTGCAGGATTTGTCGACACACATTAAACTCTGTGTTTTCAGGTTGTGTCATGGGTGTTTGTTTGTTTCAGATCCCATGATTCATGACTATGACTTCCCTTTTGGTTTGTTCTGTCCTCTTTGTTCCTGAAATACATCTCTAAATAAAGCCCTGAATATATAATCAATGAAAATCATAAAATGTCAAAAAACAAATGTAAAACAAATTAAATGAATTATAAAATTGAGTATCAAATGAAAGATTTAATGCAAAATAAAATGTGTGATAAAATTTTAAATGAGTTGAAAATTAAATCTAAAATTATGTATTAAAAAGTATATAAACTACATGTATAATTAATTATGTAATATGTATATATCAAATATTATAATAATAACATGATACTTTGCAGGAGTTTATGTATGTATATATGTATACGTTTACATACTGTCTGTTTGTATGTCAAGTTTAATAATAGAAAATATGACATTTTTAGTTTTAAGAAATATTTCAGTTCACAATTTTACACTCACAAAACTAATTTTAAGGGTTTCAAGAAGAGGAATTATATCAAAAATAAGTAAAGTTTATTTATAAACTAATTTCGAGAGGATCACGTGCTTATGATTGACAACGGTTGGTCCTGCATTAGCTAACACGATTCACCAATCAGATGATTTCAAACACCCTAAATAACCAAATTGGCACCATAGATGAGCTCTTCATTAGCAGTATATCTTTCCATAGCAATCCCTAATTTGTCATTATCCGTAAATGAGAAGGGAGTTCTCAAGATCTACTTGAGCTCAAACTCCCCTCTCGCCCTGCAAATGGGAGGGAACCCCGGGCTCAAGGATCTTTGCTCAGGGCTCTCTCCTGGGACAGCATACCAAACACTCTTTATGATCAATCATCAGCTAAGTGTGAACTCTTGAATGTAGTTATTTTAAGTAATGCTGGGAAAAAATTTATCGTGATTAGTGGCATCCAAAATAAAAATTTGTTTTGACATAATATATGTGAATGTGTGCTGAGTATATGTTTATACTTTATATTATGTATATATAAATACACACACGCATGCATATATTTGAGAAAATGTTTATATATATATATATATATATATATATATACACACACACACACACACACACACACACACACACACACACACACACACACACACACACACACACACACATATATATATATATATATATATGTATATATATATATAGACACACACACACACACACATTGTAGGTGGGCATAGATACATTTTTAAAATCTAGATTCATCTAGATTAAAATGGCTCATTTGAATTCTGCTGAAGGCATTCAGAATTTCATACTTGCTTTTGATGTACGTACATACAGAAAATGTTGCATCACAAAGTTCACAGAGCCCTGACGGTGTGTCAAACATTGAGTATGTTTACATGGGCAACATTACTTTAATACGATTTTAATATGATTAAAACAATACTGTGATTAGGAGTCTACAATGTAAACAGCGATTTTTGATGACCTTAATCCGACTAAAGTCATAACTGAACTAAACAGAAATGGAATTAAGACATGGAGAATGCAGATATTAGTGGCATTACTGACAAACTATTATCGTCATGTAGGACTTTTTGCCATATTTTCTGATAAGATTCACACAGGCGGCTGTCAGTAAAGGACCGCGCACACACACACACAGACGCACACACAAACAAACAAACATCGCGAAATGCTGAAGTTCTTTTTCTTTCCATTTGGCGTGCGTTATTAAATTCCATTAACACTCTCACCAGTCCTTGCTCATTATTTGCGCCTAATACCCCAGTTTGTTACGGGGCATAAATGAAATATTTATGAGTTTATATATATATATATATATATATATATATATATATATATATATATATATATATATATATATATAAATTATTTATACATCTAAATGTCTATGTATCATTTTGTTTTTATGTATGTGTGTTTATCACATATGCATAATAAATATACAGTATATAACACACGCACACACACACACACACATATTTTGGATGCACTTATTTACAATTAATCTTTGTCCAGCACTAATAATAAGAACCAATTTTTACTATAGTAATGAACTTAATAATATGAAAAGTTTATATTTAGTATCATCTGAAGTTTTAGATGTATTGTATTCTCTTGTGTTTGGCATTCGTGATTAACGCTTAGTGATGACCTCATAGACTTTGAAGGCCACACTAGAGTAAATACACCTGTGTTTGTTTGATTTTGTGTGTGTTGTATCATCTCTTTTTCTTCTGTCCTCAGGTTTACCCAGAGTCGAGGGATGGAGAGCAGCCGCGTTTGTCTCCTGGATCCTTCCTCAGCTGTTCATCTGACAACACCATCCGTTTGTGGCACACAGACGCCCAAAACACCAGCCTCAGCCGAAACGTCATCAGCAATGTAAGATTTGTGCACAAAAAAATAAATAAAACAAATGAACTCTAGTGTCAAAGTTATTCGCCCTCCTGTCAGTTTTTTTTCTTTTTCACATTAATTTTTTTACAGGAATTTTTCACAGTATTTCCTATAATATTTTTTTTCTTTCTGAGAAAGTCTTTATTGCTTTATTTTGGCTAGAGTAAAACCAGTTAAAATTTAGTTTAAAAACTATTTTAAGGTCAATATTATTAGCCCCCTTAAGCAACATTTTTTTCAATTGTCTACAGAACAAACAATTGTTATACAATGACTTGCAATTACTGTTTACAAGTGCTGAGGAAGAGCGGAAATTGAGATTTAATAATGAGCAATTGTTTCTGACGTGCTGTAAGCAGTCGACCAATCGCAAGAGACTGGGATATGATGTGACCAATCAGAGCCGAGTAAGCTCTCTTGGTAAGTTATTAGCGGAGAATTTCTGTGGTTTTATATTATGGATAGTGCGCTCACTGCGCTGGGTCCCTCCGTTAGTAGCGAGATTACTCGATGCACGATGCCAACAGTCGGTCGGCCAGTAAATAGATATAATGAATAAAAATACACAGGCCTGTGCGTATAGACATATAATGTAATGCTGTACAGTAACGTGTCATTTGTTTGTTTCATTTGTCTTCATTTTAATCGTTTTGTGATGATGTGATGGTGTGCTTTATCTGCCTGATCTGCTGAAGTGGGCGGGTTGTGTGACATTTGATTCAGGGGACGTTCTGAGGGCCTGGTTTTGCGTGACTACTAGCCCGACAGTGGACACGCAACTTGATTTCGGCCTCACTGCTCAACCTTCCAGGCGATTGGCCTGCCCCGGCCTGATAAAAGCCCTGACTCGCACTGGCCCGACAGTGGAAATGCGGCTACTGATAGCAGAGTGTACAGTTTCCCAGAAACTATCAATTTTTGAGCAATGCCAGAATGTTTGAACACTTTGATATTATCAGTTTTAGTGGAGGTTTAAGGAAATTGATTGCAAAAAATAACTTTTATATATTTTTGCAGATTTTACAAATGCCATATTGCTATTTTCTTATCTTATACAACAGTATGTCTCAATCTAAATGAAAAGCAAAAGTTGGGTGACATGGTAGCTTAGTGGTTAGCACTGTTGCCTCACAGCAAGAAGGTTGCTGGTTTGAGTTCAGTTGTCATTTCTGTATGGAGTTTGCATGTTCTCCCTATGTTGTTGTGGGTTTCCTCCTGGTGCTCCGGTTTCCCCCACAGTCCAAACACATACGCTATAGGTGAATTGACTAAACTAAACTGACCCTAGTGTATGAGTTTGAATAAGTGTATTTGGATGTTTCCCAGTTCTGGGTTGCAACTGGAAGGGCATCCGCTGTGTAAACCATAAGCTGTAATGTAAAAGTCACATATTGCCATTTTTCCTCCACCATAGGATCTCCAGAAGATCATTTACATGGACAGCAACACCTCCACCCTGCTGGACACGGACTGCACCATCTCCAGTAACTCTGAGAAGGTGGACCCGCAGACCTCGGAGAACCGTACAGGCATCAGGACCATGTGTGTGAGTCCAGACGGGCTGCATCTGGCATCAGGAGACCGTAACGGCACACTGAGGTCTGTTTCTCACATGCCTGCTTAACACTTCTTCCGCTCTAATTGATTCCACTTAATTGATCCTCTGAGGGTTATAATGGAAAGGACAATGTGTTTGTGCATGCATGTGGGAAAAATATGTTACACTTTTAGCGACTCGTGCTAACACTTCACTGTAAGGTCACATTTGCTAAAAAGCAGGTGGTATGAGGGTTTTGAAAAATAGCTTCCTCACAGTTTGTAACTTAGTTTTCTTTCAGTGTTGCAACAGTATTGACAACATATTAAAAAACACATTATAAATACTATACGCCTTTTTCACGGATGGTCGAACGCACATCCGATAGTCGCGCTAGTAGCATATGCTCTTAGTTTTAAACCGTTAAGATATATACAGTTAAAGTCAGAATTATTAGTCCCCCTTAGAATTTCTTTTTCATTTTAAAATATTTTGCAAATGATGTTTAACAGAGCAAGGAAATTTTCACAGTATGTCTGGTAATATTTTTTCTTCTGGAGAAAGTCTTATTTGCTTTATTTCGGTTAGAATAAAAGCAGTTTTTAATTTTTTGAAACCCATTTTAAGGTCAAAATTATTAGCCCCTTTAAGCTTTATTTATTTTTCTGATAGTCTACAAAACAAACCATTGTTATACAATAACTAATTAACCTAGTTAAGCATTTAAATGTCACTTTAAGCTGTATAAAAGTGTCTTGAAAAATATCTAGTCAATTATTATTCACGGTCATCATGACAAAGATAAAATAAATCAGTTATTAGAGATGAGTTATTAAAATTATAATGTTTAGAAATTTGTTGAAAAAAAATCTTCTCTCCGTTAAACAGAAATTGGGGGAAAAATAAACAGGGGGGCTAATAGTTCTGACTTCAACTGTATATATATATATCCATACTCGCGTATGGATGTCAAAAAATGTAATATTATGCTATGTAGGATACAAGTCTTACAATACATTGAATAAAAAACACGTACAAACAATTCCAGACTGACTTATTTCAGCAGTATTGACATGTTGTACATTTACATAGTGCTTGAGTCAAATTAAGTCTGTTGCCCTCCCTTAAGATAATTATCTATGTATGTAAAGAAATACTAAAGGTCCAGGTTCCCTCTCATCAAACATTTATTACATTGCATATTTATTATACATTTCATATTATTTCATATTCATATTATACATGTATTTAAACATTTATTATTATATATTTTAGCTGGCTTATATCTCTTAACGGTTTAAAACTAAGAGCATACACTATGATGAAGTTCGCACAAATGTTAAGAGTCTTTCCTAAACCATGCTTACGAATGGATGGTCACCCACCTTCATAATTAAAAATAAAATTTTTGTGGAAAAACTTACATCCTTTATTGTGTTTAGAGTGTGGAATGATAGAATGTCGGTTCACAAGACAATAAACATCCACTTTAAATGGTAAATGTTGGCAAAGTTTTCAAAGAGGTAGTGAAAACTAGCATATCTGACGTCATTGCTCTGGCAAATTAGGATAAGCAACTATCGCTCTACCGGATGTGCTTTCGACTTTCCGTGAAAAAAGACCTATTATCTCTTAAAAGAAAGATTTGGCTTCAAATTGCCTAAATGAGTCATTATATTTTTTTAATATTTTGCCTGGTGATGAATTAAGAACAGTTTGAAATGGGTATTTTGTTTCTGACATGGAATACTTAGACCAATCAAAACACACTTGGCCAGCTGACCAATCAGAGCAGAACTGGCTTCTAGACTTCAGACTGGACTGGTTTACAGTCCTTCAGAATTGATTCAGTCACACTGTATTTAAATACTTGCAGAACGTTTCTTATATTAAATGCATATTCTGCATTCTGACTGATTAGTACATAGGTTAGTGTATGCTCCATTCAGCCATTTTCATTTCTGTCAGCTTTGTGTTTAATTAAAGAATTAATAAACTATTAGGGCTCAAAACTATTTTTTTTACATTATGTGGAATGTAGCCATGTAAAAAGGGGGTAAAGTTCATCCAGGATGGTTGTTTTGACAAAATAAAGCCCTTCAGTCTTATATAAGAGCACTTTACTGGACTTTAACAGGCTGCCATTAATAGCCTGTCATGTTTTATTCTGCAATAAAAAACACCTGGATGTGCTTTATGCTTTACTTTACATTGGTTACATAATAATGCAGCAAATGTATTAGCCGTTTAGATGCTCACTGAACTTCTGTTGTTTCCAGAATCCATGATTTGGAGAGCATGGAGGAGATTCTAGACGTTCAAGCCCACGACTCTGAAATCTTGTGTTTGGAGTACTCCAAACCTGAGACTGGTGAGTGCGGCTGCTGAGTGTGTTTTTATAGATCTGCAGCTGATTAAATCCTGCTCTGAGGTAAAGAGAAGTGCTGATCCAGCTCAGATGCTCAGCAGATGCTTAGTAACCTTGGAGTTGCCTCTTCAAACATGTGCTAACAGCAGCTTTTATAGCTAACGTTTACACTGCAAAACACCACTGTTTGAACTGGGCCTTCAAACCTGGTGCAGGTTAAATTTGGAGGCAAATTTGTGGTCCTACTGTAGGTTAAAGTCATAGTTGGTAAATAAATTTACATTTTCTGTTCATTTGCTCATCTGCAGGCCATACAATGACATTAAAAAATGTTTAGCTTGGTTGGTGATACATACAATTCAAGTCAATGTCATTGTTTGAAATATGCATGGACATCTCTGGAAAAGATGGCAGCATATTGTGCTCCAAAATCTTTAAAATGTACTTTTCGGCATTAATAGTGCCTTCACAAAAGTGCAAGTTATCTTTGCCAAGAGCACTGACATAACCTCATACCATGACAGATCCTGGCTCCAGATCACACGTTGTCTATTTCTTCCAAAAGAATACTTGCAATACTGATTCATGTTCAGGTGCCTTCGAGCCCAGAGAAGTCAATGGCACTTCTGGACAATGTTAACATAGGGCTTCTTTTTGGCAGAGTACAGTTTTAACTGGCATTTGTGAATGTAACTATGTATTGTGGTACAATGAAACACAAGTCAAAAGTACATTTTTAAATCACTACTTTCTTTTTTATTTGCTTTTCAATACTTTCACAACTGTTTTTCTGATTTTTATTTGTATATTGAACTGAGAAATCCTATCTATATTTTTTTTAATAATCTCTTATTGATTTATGAAGTTGTTTGTAATTATGTAGCATGTTTTTATCTATATTGATCTTGCCATAGATGAACCAAAAGTTGCTTATGTGGCAATAAACAAACAAACAATACAATCTCTGACTATACATTTGAAATCTTATGCAGGAAAGAAAACATCAAGAAATTGAACTTTAATTTATTTCTACATTGTTACTTTTAATCAACATACTTGAAGCATTTATTAGAGTAATCCAGTTGATAACATCTGCAATGTGCTATAGATTTACCAGAGGGAATATAAAAAAAACAAGTAAAAATGTTTAAAAATTAAGTTAATTCTATCCAATTAAAATGTTTTCTAGCAGAATTTTAATTTTATTTCTGTTTTATTTGTAATAATAAATAGTAACCTACATTATTTTATTAATCATATTTTTATATATTTTTATTGTTATTATTATTATTATTATTATTGGTTGTTATTATTATTAATATTATTGGTTATTATTATTATTATCATTATTATTTCATTGTTATTATTGGTTATTATTATTATTATTATTATTTATTTCTATTTTTATGCTTATTATTAATTTATTATTGGTTATTATTATTATTAATAATATTCATTAATTCATTCATTCATTTTCTTTTCGGCTTAGTCCCTTTATTAATCTGGGGTCGCCACAACGGAATGAACCGCCAACTTATCCAGCGTATGTTTTACGCAGCGAATGCCCTTCCAGCTGCAACCCATCCCTGGGAAACATTCATACACACTCATTCAAACTCATACACTACGGACAATTTAGCCTACCCAATTCACGTGTACTGCATGTCTTTGGACATTTGGGGAAACCGGAGCACCCTGAGGAAACCCACGCGAACGCAGGGAGAACATGCAAACTCCACACAGAAACGCCAACTGAACCAGCCGAGGCTCGAACCAGTGACCTTCTTGCTGTGAGGTGACAGCACTACCTAATAATAAGGTGACGTCACCTTATTATTAATATTATAATTATTAATTTATTTTTATTTTTGGTGATTATTATTATTATTATTAATTAAAAATTTTTGTGCCTAAATATTATTTTGGTGAGCTGCTAAAGCAACATTTCAGATTTTTTTCACGGTAAGTTATTAATACATTATAATTCATCAAATATATTTTATGTTTACATTTATTTTTAATAAAAGAATCACTTTTAATTATTATTTTACTACAACAACAATGCTTAGGCTGCTCTTTAATTTAAGTCTATGAGCTGTTTTTCACCCTTATTTTTGTTTGTCACTTGAGTAATTTTGGGTAATCCAGTTACCCGAGAAAATAAATAATGTAAATAATCAATTTGTAAAACAATAACACAAAAAAGCTCGCATTAATTTTCACTGTGTCTTCCCGCATAAACATTTAGAATATGCATTTGTCAGTGCAACTATTTTCTGTGGTAATCAACAGAAATGGATAGATGCTGTTGACAGAGCTTCTGCTGAAAATAACCCACAATGCTTTTTTCAGGGAAGTTAAATTAAATAAAATTTCTAGGAATCTATCCAAGAGAATAGATGCTAGCATGACGTACTTTGAGAAAACTGACATACCAGAAATAGATGACTGAGCAATAGTTGATCCAAAACAGCAAGATAATATACATTGGAAAGCGTCAGTACTTCAAAAAATCCAATGTGTTGTCATGGTTAAGTGATTAAAACAGACTATCATAGTATTTCCACTGTTGTAATGTACTAGAAAAGACAAGGTGAACAATTTAAGGTGAAAGTGGTGGTTGCTAAGGCATTGCTTAGTGGTTGCTAGGGTGTTATTTGATTTATTTATTAATTGTAATTTCATTTCAACATTATATTAGATTTTAGCAGATTTATGCAATGTCTTTAAAATGGGTATCTTTGCTTTATTTTTAAATGACTTTTATTTTGATAGATTGATAAAAGTTGTATTTATTTGATTATTTTATTGATTTTTTTTTTTTTGATTCAGTAAAAAAATATTTTTTGATTTAATTGTTTTTCTGTTTTATTTATAGTAATAAATAATAATTAAAATATATTTGTAATTATTTTAATATTTAGGTACTAAAATTTTATTAGTTAATTATTAAAATATTTTAAAATAATTGATGCTATTATGTATTACTACAGATAAAACAGAAATACAATTAAATCACGTTAGGAAAGTTTAATTAGATTTTATTATAACTTTTTAGCTTTATTTTATTTTAATTTCACTTTACACCTTGAAAAAATAAAGTTAGAATGTTATTTTAAAAATAAGGTTAAATGTTTTCTGACAGGATTTCATTTTATTTCTGTTTTAATTATAGTCTTCAAAATTATTTTTATTTTTTAAAATTTAGGTACTAAATTGTTTAATTTATAATTGTTTAATTTTTAATTAATAAAAAATAATTTAGATTATTATTTATTACTACAAATAAAACAGAAATACAGTTAAATCCTGTTAAAAATAAATAAAAAAAATTTATTTTGAGTGAAAACTTTTTTACTTTATTGTAATTTTACTTTAAAACTTGAAAAAATAAAGTTAAAGTTTATTTATAAAATAAATTGGAATGTTTTCTAACAGCAATTAATTTTATTTCTGTTTTATTTCTACTAATAAATAATACATTTAAATTATTTTTATTGATTTATTTTATTGATTCCCATTGATTAAAATCAATCATTTTGCCAAAAGAGAAGGCAATGCAGTCCAATTCACTTTTTGATAAATTGTTATTTTCAAACAATACCACAGACAGCGGTTAGGGGATTTGCACAAGGATTTTTACAAAATATTCTGGAGTAAGATGCTATTATGTATTACTACAAATACAACAGATATACAAGTAAATTATTTTAGAAAACATTTTAATTTGATTTATTGTTTTTTATATATATATTTTTTAGGGTTTTTCACCTTTCATTTGGATAGGATAGTGAAGGTTACAGACCGGAAAGCATTGGGAGCAGAGAGAGAGAGGGAAAGGGTCGGCAAAGGACCTCGAGCCGGGAATTGAACTCGGGTCGTCATGAGCACCATGGTGCTATATGTCGGTGCACTTAACCACTAGGCTATTGGTGCTGACTTAATTAGTTTTTTTACTTTTTACTTTAAGTTTTAAAGTAAGATTAAAATAAAGTTAAAAGTAATTGAAAAAAAATAATTAAAATGTTTTCTAAAAGGATTTATTTGTACTTTTATTTTATTTGTAATAATTCATAACAGCATACATTATTTTTTAAAATAATTTAATAACCAATTTAGTATCTACATATTATTTTAATGAGCTACTAAAGCAACATTTAAAGAGTTTTAATGTTTAGCTATTAATACATTATAATTAATCAAATATATTTTGTGTTTAAATTTAATCCAATCAAATGATCTTTAAAAACAACAACAACAATGCCTAGACTGCTCTTTAATGTACTGTAAGTCCTTGAGCTTTTCCTCACCCTTATCCTTGCCGGTTATGAAAAAATCTTGCCTCTAAACACCATTAAACTACAATAGCCTGATTCTCTCTGCTTCTCTGAAGCTCTTGATTCTCTCTGGCTTTAAAGCAGGCATATTCTAATGGCCTGTTTGTGCAGTAAGTTGTGTTGAGCATGTGTTGCTTTAGCTGCTAGTTTATATCAGGCTCTGGGCCAGACATTGAGCTGGATGAGAAACAGAACATCTGCTAGAACACACACCGAGGTACACACGCAGTTATTCTTCTCCTGCGCTCACTTGTAGCTGATAGGGTTTTTTCACTGTAACTAGATAAAAATGGCTTATCGGTAGGCTGGACATAATCTGCGCGCTAACATTTTCTTTACTGAACCCTCGGTGTTGAAAACTCTTAAAGGAACAATTCACCTAAACTTAAAAACTGTCATCATTTATTGTTAAAAAAAGCTGTAAACATTGACTTCCACACTGTTTGTCCTTCAACTGGTCAATGGTTACAGGTTTTCAACTTTCTTCAAAATATCTCCCTTTAGTGTTTAAAAGAAAGTAGAAACTCAGAACGTTCTGAAATCATGTGAGGGTAAGTTTGTGAGTATTCATTTGAGTGAACTGTCCCTTTAAATGCTGTTCAACCCGTAACTGTTTACACCTGGTATTAAGATGTGCTTTCATCAGTCAATTGATAAACCAATTTTTCCATTTTTCCAAAATAGGTTCCATTTTTTTTTACACATTTCTAAACAATATTTTGAATAACTCATTTCTAATTACTGCTCCTTTTATTTTTGCCATGATGACAGCACATAATATTTGACTAGATATTTTATAATATACTAGTATTCAGCTTAAAGTGACATTTAAAGGCTTAACTAGGTTAATTAGGCAGGTTAGGGTAATTAGGCAAGTCATTGTACAACAGTGGTTTGTTCTGTAAACAGTCGAAAAATCTATTGCTTAAAGGGACTAATAATATTGACCTTAACAATTTTTTTTTAAAGATTAACAACTGCTTTTATTCTCGCGGAAATAAAACAATTAAGACTTTCTCCAGACGAAAAATATGATAACAAATACTGTGAAAATTTGTTAAACAGCATTTAGGAAATATTTGAAAAAGAAAAAAGGAGGGTGAATAATTGTCTCTTCAATAATATATGAAGAATGTGCATTTCAACATGATCAACATGATCAAATCTCTATTTGTTCTGCTTAGGGTTGCAGAAACATCATGTTTTTGCTCTCACACTTTAAGAGTCATATGCATTCTTTCTTCACCGTGTGAACAGAGAGCGTTGGGGTGTGAAAAAGTTTGAAAAGACTGAGAAGAAATCACTCTCGACACAGCTCAATGGATACGCAACGTTTCAACACTATTTTAAAATGCCGTTCAGCTGGTTTATTCTTACAGAAATGTACTTACGGGGTACTGGTGAAGGTGTCAGATGATAATACAATGACAATATGAAAAAAACTCATATTCTTAGTACACAATCATTGACATTTTTGTAGTCTATTAAATGTTTTCTCAACAAGGCTGCATTTAATTGATCAGAAATCCAGTTAATGGAGACCTGTTATGCAAAATCACTTTTATAAGGGGTTTAAACACAGTTATGTGGAAACAGTGTGCGAAAATAAACAGCTTCTTTTAGTAAAAATTTATACATTTGATTTTTTCACAATCAAAAACATCATTCTCCTAAGCTGTCATCAGCCTGCCTATTATTGACTATCGCTTCCTGATTAACATAAGATTTTAGTATTGTTCTGAATCTGCGAATATGCTGACACATAGGCATTTGTAACTCCGCCCTCTTTTGAAAAGAGCTCATTTGAATTTAAAGCAACAGTCACCATAACGGCACAATTAGGATAAAAGCGGGGGAGGGCTAACGAATTATTAAACATTATTTGTGGGGTATTTTGAGCTGACATTTCACATACACACTCTAGGGACAACAGAGACTTATTTTACATATTGTAAATAGGTCCCCTTTAAAGTGTAATTTTATGAAATATATTTTAATGTAACCCTTTTGTATTTGAATATATTTTAAAATGTAATTCATTACTTCAGCGTCACATGATCCATCAGAAATCATTCTAATATGCCGATGCTCAAGAGTCTGCTTAGCATTTTTGTGTGAGCTGCAATGCAATGTTTTTGTTTTTTTAAGTATTTATTCAATTGGAAGTTGACAAAAAAAAAACTGTGGTTAATTAAAACTGAATTTTTTATACAATTATAAATGTTTCATTGCTGCTGAAAGGACATCCACTGCATAAAACATATGCCGAAGAAGTTGGTTGTTCATTCCGTTGTGGCGACACCTGATAAATCTGGGACTAAGCTAAAGGAAAATGACTGAATGAATAAATGTCTTAATTTTTATAAATGTAATGCATCTTGCTGAATAATTTTAATCTATTTTTATACCATCCACAGACTTAAACTAACTAAAAGGAGTTGTTGACTTGAAAAAAAAGTTTTTTTTTTTAATAATCTGTGTGTCTTTAGGGCTGAAACTGTTGGCCACGGCTAGCCGAGACAGACTGATCCATATTCTGGATGCGGATAAGGAATACAGCCTGCTGCAAACACTGGATGAACACTCTTCCTCCATCACTGCTGTCCGGTTTGCTGGTAAGAGCTAGTTATAATATTTTTTTAAAGAGGTACTATAGACCATTTTAAGGGGATGTAAACAAAAACAATGGTCCCAATGTATTTCCTGTTTTACATTTTTAATTTCTAAAGCTTCCAAGAAGAGCCACATATTGATAAATAATATTATCATGGCTGTTTTAACAATAAGTTATGATTGAATTGGCTCTTGTTACAGTTTTTAAATAGTTTGATAACAAGCAGGAAATGTTCATGGGCCAATCACATGACCACATTGAAATGGTCTATTATACTCTTTTTATAAACAGTTGAGGTCAGAATTATTAGCCCGCCTGAATTATTAGCCACCCTGTATATTTTTTCTCCAATTTCTGTTTAAAGATTTTTTCAACACATTTCTAAAGATAATATTTTTAATTACTCGTTTCTAATAACTAGATACTAGTATTCAGCTTAAAATTACATTTAAAGGCTTAACTAGGTTAATTAGGCAAGTAAAGTTAATATAGGCAAGTTATAATGTAATGAGGGTTTGTTCTGTAGGCAATCGAAAAAATTAATACTTAAGGAGGCTAATAATATTGACCTTAAGATGTTTTTTAAAAATTAAAAACTACTTTTATTGTAGCCGAAATAAAACAAATAAGACTTTCTCCAGAAGAAAAATATTATAGGAAATACTGTCAAATATTTCTTGCTCTGTTTATCATCATTCAGGAAATATTTAACAAAAAAAAAATCAAAAAGCAAAGAAGGGCTAATTATTGTGAGTTTTATGTGTCCCCAGATTTCATTTTTAAGTTTCAACAATTTTTTTTCTCATGGATCCTTATTTAATACCATCCTGTATAAACTCTTTTTTTTTGAGTAAACGCAAAAATGCACGTTTTCTTGTTCCCCTTACAGGGATATTTCTCCTAAAAATACATTTTACTCACCCTAAAGTAGTCCCAAAGCGTTAAACATTTCTTTTCTCTGTTGAACACAAAATACAATATTTTGAAGAATGTTAGAAACCGGTAACCATTTACTATTCATTCATTTTCCTCCAGCTTAGTTCCTTATACATCAGGGGTACCACAGCAGAATATACCGGCAACTATTCCAGCATATGTTTTACGCAGCGGATGCCCTTCCAGCCACAACCCAACACTAGGAAACACCCATACACTCTCAAATTCACAAGCACACACACTAATACACTATGGCCAATTTAGTTTATTCAATTCACCTGTAGTGCATGTCTTTGGACTGTGGGGGAACCCGAAGCACCTGGAGGAAACCCACGGGAGCACGTGGAGAACATGCAAACTCCACACAGAAATACCAAGTGACCCAGCTGGGACTCGAACCAGCGACCTTTTTGCTGTGAGGCGACAGTGCTAACCATCGAGCCACTGTGCCCCACTTGACTTCCAGTGACTTACTATGGAAGTCAGTGGTTACCGGTTTCCAACATTTTTCAAAGTAACTTATTTTGTGATCACCTGAAAAAAAACATTTCAGTGTTGAATAAACTCTGATGTTTCCCAGTACTGGGTTGCAGCTGGACCCTTCCGCTGTGTTAACCATATGTTGGATAAGTTGGCAGATCATTCTGCCGTGGTGACCCCTGATGAATAAAGGGAGTAAGCCGAAGAAAAATGAATGAATGAATGAATGACATAGCAAAACAGCATATTACTGCGTTAACAACTAATACTAGGAATGTTAATGTGTGACGTGTGCTTCTTTTCCAGCTAATGAAGGAAAAGTCCGAATGATCAGTTGTGGTGCTGATAAGAGCATCTACTTCCGCACGGCACAGAAGGTGAGACGCTTTACTTTTACATCTTAATTCTTTACTATGACCTATTCATCATCATCATCACCATCTTTAATAATGGAGGAGTGGTGTTTCTTTCATCAGTTATGAGGGGTGAAACAGGGTCCAGATTCAGCTGTCAGATTCCTCAGGCCTCAAGAAACAGTTGCCAGAGTTTTCCAAGAGCACCTGATTTAAATAGACATGCAAGCACTTAACACCCTTCTGCAAATGAGATACCAGCGGCCAGTGATTAAGTGTGAGACTCAAACAAGCTCTTCTGATGTCCTGAATCAATCCGTCAGCGATGAAGAGTCTCTGTATGTGTCTAAATATTAAAATCTTAATATATATATATATATATATATATATATATATATATATATATATATATATATATATATATATATATATATAAAATGTGCAGTTGCAGTCAGAATTATAAGCCGTCCTAAATTATTAGCCACCCTGTTAATTTTTCCCCCCCAATTTCTGTTTAACGGAGAGATTTTTTTTAACACATTTCTAAACATAATAGTTTTAATAACTCATTTCTAATAACTGATTTATTTTATCTGTGCCATGATGACAGTAAATAATATTTTACTAGATATTTTTAAAGACAACACTGTTCAGCTTAAAGTGACATTTGAAGGCTTAACTAAGGGCAATTTATTATTTATACAATTGTTTGCTTTGTTCAGTAGACGATAAAAAGTAGCTGAAAGGGGCTAATAATATTGACCTTACAATGCTTTTTAAAAATTACTTTTATTCTTGCCGAAATAAAACAAGTTGGACTTTCTCCAGAAGAAAAAATATTATAGGAAATACTGTGAAAAATTCCTTGCTTCAAAAATTCATTTGGAAAAATAATAAAAAAAAGGAAAAAAATATTCACAGTAGGGTTAATAATTTTGTCTTCAACTGTGAACACCAAAATAGTAAAGATAAAACAATAGTGATGCAAATTATCCATTGATTTGTCTGTATTGTAACTTTTTTTTCCCTCAAAAGCCTCAATAAAAGCAAATTACTGTGAATGATTGATTTAAACTGGGTTGACATCTGGAAGAGCTTCTTCATCTGTTACATATTGTAGGACACTAAAAATCTCATTTAAAGCTTAAATCAGTTTAATAGAGTGGAGGAACTACTGTATGACGTCAATATAAATAAACCCGGAAGCGAGTTAGCATTTTAGCAGTTACGGTTCCCTCATCCCAAAGTCAATGGGTTTTTTATATGGCATTTCAGGTAAATCGCTTTAATAAGGTTCGTGCCTAACACAAACTCAAGATACTTTCACGTTTTATTCTACAACATAAAACACAGCAGCTACAGCACACTCTTGATTTTTTTAACAGTTACGCTTCTTTAAAAAGACGGTTGCTATCAAGTTGCCAAATGGGACTACAGGCGGTGTCAGAGACATCATACGTCATCGAGTTGAACTGGTCTGGAACGCAGCTTGCTTGTGTTGGGCATTTGATTAATTAAATCAAATGCCCAACAATTAATTTCAAATTAATTAAAATTAATTAATTAAAAAGTTATTAGAAAATTAAGCAAATAAACACTATCAAATCGCTTGAGTAAAACATTAATATAGGGTTATACATTTGTTACATGTAAAAAGATTTTTATTACATATAAAATGTATTATTGCCTATATTAACTTGCTGTTATTTACTTCATTATAAATTAATCCATTATATAAATTAAACCTGTCCAATTTAGATCGTCCAGCAAGGCCAGCAAACAAGTATCTGCCATATTATTGTCAGATAATAATGACTGATCATCATCTATGATGACTGATAGAAAACTCTTCAGTCTATTATATTGAAATAAAGTGAACACTATTGTTTATTGTGTACAAAATGTATTAAAGATAAATATCAAAATATCTCGATGACGATGTTCAAAAAGACGTTATTAACATTAACGTCCGTCGTAACCATATATGGTTTGCCTAGATTGTGTGTGCCAGATTGTGTGTGCCTAAAACTTGTGTGGTTCTGCGGGCCTGCAGCTGGTTATTATTGGTTGGCGTGGGTTTCCTCCTGGTGCTCCGGTTTCCCCCACAGTCCAAAGACATGTGCTGAATTGAATAAACTAAATTGGCTGTAGTGTATGAGTGTGAATGAGAGTGTATGGTGTTTCCCAGTATTGGGTTGCAGCTAGAAGCACATCCGCTGCGTAAAACATGCTGGATAAGTTTTTCGGTTTATTCTACTGTGGTGACCCCAGATTAATAAAGGGACTAAGTCGAAGGAAAAGGAAAGAATGAATACACAACTGACTCATGACAAAAGCACTTTGAAGCAGAATTTCTTAAATTATTCATTTTCTTTTCGGCTTATTCGCTTTATTAATCTGGGGTCGCCACAGCGGAATGAACCGCCAACTTATCCAGAATATGTTTTGCACAGCGGATGCCCTTCCAGCAGCAACCCATCACTGGGAAACATCCATACACACTCATTCACACACATACTGTACACTACGGACAATTTTAGCTTAACCAATTCACCTATAATGCATGTTTTTTGGACTTGTGGGGAAGACCGGAGCACCCTAAGGAAACCCACTCGAACACTGGGAGAAGGCAGAATTAATTGCAAGTTGTTTTTCCTTACCGAACATTATTGATCTACTTATTCAACATCCCAAAACAGACTGAGGAGGGAACAGCGTTCACACGTACTCATCACATAGTGAGGAAGACTACGCTGTACGACATGGACATCGACCCCACGCGGAAGTATGCTGTTATTGGCTGTCAGGATCGCAGCATCAGGTTTGTTTTCTTGGTTTTCTGATCCTTTTTTTCCAATAAATATTTTATCATTATTATTATTGTTATTATTATTATTAGTAGTAGTGTAAATAATTATTATTATTATTTGTGGTGTAAATATTTATTATTATTATTATTATTAGTGGTTTAAATAATAATAATTATTATTATTAGTGGTGTATATATTTATTATTATTAGTGTTCTAAATATTAATTATTATTATTAATGGTCTAAATATTTATTATTATTAGTGGTGTAAATATTTATTATTATTATTAGTGGTGTAAATATTATTATTAGTGGTGTAAATATTTATTATTATTATTAGTGGTGTAAATATTATTATTAGTGGTGTAAATATTTATTATTATTATTGTTATTATTATTATTATTATTATTGTAAGTATTTATTATTATTATTATTATTATTAGTGGTGTAAATATTTATTGTTAGTGGTGTAAAAATTAATTATTATTATTGGTGTAAATATTTTTTATTATTATTATTGGTGGTGTTGTAAATATTTATTATTATTATTAGTGGTGTAAATATTTATTATTATTATTGGTGGTGTTGTAAATATGTATTATTATTATTATTAGTGGTGTAAATATTTATTATTATTATTGGTGGTGGTGTAAATATTTATTATTATTATTATTAGTGGTGTAAATATTTATTATTATTTTTGTTGGTGTAAATATTTATTACTATTATTATTATTATTATTATTATTATTAGTGGTGTAAATATTTATTATTATTATTAGTGGTGTAAATATTTATTATTATTATTATTATTATTATTATTATTATTATTATTATTATTATTAGTGGTATCTACTACTACTTCTACTACTATAACTGCTAACACCAACACCACTGTTACTACCTCTACTACTACTACTACTACTACATAATTAATGTTTCTTACTGCTAAAGCCCAATTTATACTTAAGTTGGCAAAACTTTCTTTTATGTTGCAAGTATACTGTATATGGCCCTAGATTGACTCCATAACCACGCCACCTTAGTTTATATATTGCAAAACAGAATTTTTGGCTGCAATGCGACCTGAATGTATAATTGTGTCAAGCACCGGACACAATACAGAATGAGGTGAACCGGTTGTGTCTAATGATTTTGTCTGGTCATGTGTCTCAGACAGCACAGACAGGCTGACTCCGAGTATGTTTGTGCTTGTGGCCTACAACATGCTAAATACCACTGGATTAACCAGTCAAGCCTCTAATTCCATCCTACTGTTAAAACACCTGAGTGATAATCTGACAACGCTGAGAGCTTGGCTACTGATGACTGTATGCCCTCTCAGATGTGGACGATAACACTTGTTTATACAATCATAAGCTCATAAACTGTCAGGGCACTGTCAAAATAAAGTTTTCAAATCATATTCATGTACATAAAGATACAAAAGCAGGTGTAACAAACACATCAGCTAAATAACAGACTGGAAATTCCAGGAATACAGGCTCAGCTAGCAGATGCATTAGGGCAGCATATTACTACTTTTTTTGCTCAAAATTTTAGTTTTTGTTTGCAAAACTTTCTTTTATGTTGCAAGTATATATGGCCCTAGATTCCATACACGGTGGCTCAGTGGTTAGCACTGTCACCTTGCAGCAAGAAGGTCACTGGTTCAAGCCTCAGTTGGCATTTCTGCAACCCGGGCTCATTGTGGAAACGTAGTCCCGCGGACGTTTCTGGAGACCGCGGAATACGTCCCGGCGGGTATGTACAGCTGCAGTTTTTGTTTTTGCGAATCCGCGAGAGGCCGCTGTTGTGCGCTTTTTCGCATCTCAGACGCCTCTCGCGAGTGCAGTTCGTGCCCGCGCTGTTCACGCGTGAACCCACCAGAGGCCGCTGTCTGACTGACCGGATGATTGACTGCACGACCGGCCAATTGGCTGACCCGCCCTCCTCCCTCCCTGAACCCAACCAATTTTACTGATCGACCCGCCCGCCCGCTCGCTTCCCTAAACCCGAGCAACAGTTTACAAAAAGCCGTCCAAAAAAAAATAAAAGCCCTGATTTTTTTTTTCTACCACGTTTTCGGATTTCGGCGCCTTCTCACCCTGTTACGAAACTCGTTCACTTAATTTTTGGGATTCTTTTTTTGTCTTACCTGATTGCTGGAACCGCTCTTCCCCGGACTCGAAACCGATCGGCGTGGTCGACTCCTCTTTGCATCTCGAGCCTGCCGACGTACACGGTGAGCTGAGTGGACAAACTGGTTGCAGCGGGGAAGCCCTCCACAAGGAGGTAAGCGGTCGGCCGGCCGGCAAGCGTGATAGGGAACAGCGTCACACCGCCCCGCAGCGTTCGCTTGAAAAAAATAAACGCGGCCGTACATACCTGCCGGGACGTATTCCGCTGTCTCCAGAAACGTCTGCAGGACTACGTTTTCAGAATAAGCTTGAGTTGCATTTCTGTGTGGAGTTTGCATGTTCTCCCTGTGTTGCCATTGGTTTTCTCCGGGTGCTCCGGTTTCCCCTACAGTCCAAAGACATGCGGTATAGGTGAATTGGATGAACTAAATTGGCCATAGTTTATAAGTGTGTGTGCGCGAATGAGTATGTATGGGGGTTTCCCATTACTCGATTGCTGCTAGAAGGGCATCCGCTGCGTAAACATATGCTGGAATAGTTGGCGGTTCATTCCGCTGTGGAGACCTCTGAAATAGAGACTAAACTGAAGCTGGTGAGATCTGCTCTAATGCCGACTGTATCATTTTCAAGTTCTGTTCATTATTTTACAGCGTTGGCACTCTTTTCCTCATTGTTTTTAGCAAGTCCCACACAAAAGGGCAACATTAGGAAGGAACCAGCAGAGCGCATGACTTGCAACTGTTTTTCTTTGTTCATTCAAACGACAAGAGCAAATTTATTCTGCACCGTGGGCAAGAAAAATGCCAGGAATGCCGTGTATAATACAGCCGTCCATTTAATGGCTTTGTCTCATTCTCACTGGAAGCAGCATCTTTTCTGTGCTGTTCGATGCAGCTGCAATGAATGATCCTAAAAGAAGGCGTCCCGACCCATACAAATATATCAATAGAGTCAATGGTCAGTGCTGTCGGCCTGTGTACTGGAGCTCATTCAAGGTTTTCAATGCCTCTAATGGACACAGACGCGTTTTGTTTTCTGCTGTAAGTCATGTGGAGCCTGAGGGGTCATTGGTTTGGTTCTGCTCCTCCCAAAACTGGCGCTCTGCTTGTTTAATCTGCTGGAGAAAGAATAGCAAAAGATGATGGCATGACGCTGCAGCGCCTCCATGTGGCTGGAAAAGAAACAGGCCAAATACTGTACAATTCTGCAACACTTGCCAAGGAAGAATAATTAATTTAATAATTAATAATTAATTAATAATTTAATTTCCAAATGATTCACTTTTGGATATTTGTTGTACCTCATAAATACATTTTTCCATTCATTCATACATCTTCTTTTCAGCTTAGTCCCTTTATCAATATAGGGTCGCCACATCGAATAAATCACTATCTTATCCAGCATACGTTTTATGCAGTGAGTGCCCTTCAAGCAGCAACCCATCACTGGGATTCACCCATTCGCTCTCATTCTCATTTATTTTAGTCTATTTATTTTGTTTATTTAGTTATTATTTATTTCGTCTATGTTATTAGTTAGTCACACACACACATGCACGGGCACACGCACAAAGTATTATTTAAATCTGAAAAAATAGCAAAATAGGATTTAAACATCTTATTTAATTAGAAATGATCGTTTAATTTTTATAGCTTATTTAGTTATTTTAAAATGTTATTTATTTACAATGAATTAAATGAATTAAAAAGAAATAATTTTACGTCATATATTAAGTTTTTAGTTATGTCCACAGATTTTTTACAAAATTACTAAATGAGTAATTTTCATGTAGTCTCAATTTTTTTTTTCCGTAGCTTTAATGATAAAAGCATAATGATTTCTGTTCTCTGTTAACTGCAGGATCTTTAACATCGGCAATGGCAAACAGAAGAAGGTCTACAAGGGATCCCAAGGGGAGGACGGGACCGTTATCAAGGTAAACAGACCTTGAATTTCTTCAGACACTGCTTTTAACATCAGACGCACAGGTATTGATCCATCTGAATGTGGTCATCAGGTTCAGACAGATCCATCTGGTCTCTATGTTGCCACAAGCTGCTCAGACAAAAACATCAGCATCTTCGACTTCTACACTGGAGAATGTGTGGCCACCATGTTCGGCCATTCTGGTGAGATCCTGTAAAAGACAGTAATGCTCCATCTGATATAAGTAAATCTCCACAAATTCAATCTAAATTAAGCACAAATTGAAGTGTTTGTTTTTTTTTTGTACACTTTTAGAGGTTGTAACGGGAATGAAGTTTACTAATGACTGCAGACATCTGATAACTGTGTCTGGAGACAGGTGGGTTTTTGCGAATCATATTTCTCAGTTGAAGAATCAATTATTGTATCCACCATATCTCGGTCACCATATCTCGATGGTAAATATGTCTGTGCTGTGTGTGTTTAGCTGTATCTTTGTGTGGCGGCTCTCTCCTGAGTTGACCATCAATATGAGACAACGGCTCTCAGACCTGAAGCAGAACAGCAGACCTGTACAGAAGACTCCTCCAAACAAACAACACACACTTAGGTATGAAACCAGTCACACTCTTTACCCAGCTAGCTTTGTGTGTGTGTGTGTGTGTGTGTGTGTGTATGTGTGTGTGTGTGTGTTTAAATGAAGTCTATTAGATGTCTAAACATAGACGTCATGGCTAAAATGAGGCTAAATTTGGGCTTTCAGTGAAAATCTTACGGAACAGAAGTTAAACAATAGACTAGTCATCAAATGAACAGGAATGAATGGCTATAGTTGACGCAGTTGCGCAGTAGGTAGTGCTGTGCTTCACAGCAAGAAGGTTGCTGATTCGAGCCTCAGCTGGGTCAGTTGGCGTTTCTGTGTGGACTTTGCATGTTCTTCCCGCGTTTGCGTGGGTTTCCTCTGGGTGCTGTGGTTTCCAGTCTAACAAAGTGACTTGTACTGACAATTTCATTCATTTTCCTTCGGCTTAGTCTCTATTTCAGAGGTCACCACAGCGGAATCAACCGCCAACTATTCCAGCATATGTTTCACCTGTAACATATGTAACATGTCATTCCACCCGCAACCAAGTACTGGGAAACACCCATACACTCTCACATTCCACACACACTCATACACTACTATGGCTAATTTCAATTCTCCTATACTGCATATCTTTGGACTGTGGGGGAAACCGAAGCACCCGGAGGAAACCCACACCAACACCACACAGAAATGCCAACTGACCCAGCCGGGACTTGAACCTGTGACCTTTTTGCTGTGAGGCGACAGTGCTAACCACTGAGCCATCGTGCCACCCTATTGATGTTTTAGTAGTTTGAAATCTTATAATGCTTCAGAAAGAATATATAGAGAATTAAGTCTGTAAAATGGCAGAAAATGCAGTTCATTACAAGGTTTTTGTAGCGCAATATACAAGACCAACACAGACAATATTTCACATTAAACTATTAAAAATGTTTAGAAAAGTCACGTGTGCTGTCAAATGGATGAAGATCTTTTCTTTAATTGCTGGTGTTTTTTGTAATTGCGTGTGTTTTCTTCAACTGCAGCACGTTAAACTCTCTCGGCCCCCATATAAATAGCAATGGACTACACTGTAATAAATTATCCGTAAATTAGCAGTTTTCCGTATTTTGTAATTCATGTTTTATTTGTTTTCTCCATTTATTTATGTTTTTGAATTGCATTATGGGACTTTGATCTTTCTTCGAGCAATATTTAACCTTGAGAAGTTCGAAAAAGTGACTTTTATAAACATTTTCAATAGTTTAAAGTGATATATTAGCCCCTTTCACACAGTGATACCGGTAAATATCTGGAAAATTTCCGGAAAGACTTTACCGGTATATACAAAAAAGCGCTGTTCACACAGGCGAGGACGTTACCGAAATTTTCCGGAAAAGAGCATTCACACATCCATTCCAAAATACCGGTAAATTCTGACATCATTCACCACAAATGAGCTTTAAACGGCTGCGCTTGTATTTGCAAACATTTGACTAAATTACAAACTCTGTGGATGATCAATATTGTGAACAACTTTCGCTGGATCACTTTCGCATGTCGAGATGTTCATAATATGTGCGTGTGAAGGCGCTCACAGGTTGTTTCACAAGCACACGCAAAGCTTGAAGGTAAACAAACAACGGCTTATCATAAGCATCTCATCGATGATTATTTACACAGTTGCCATTAAGAAGAACATATAAACGTGATCTGACTAACTTCTAGCAGCTAAATGTGTCTGAAAAAATTTTCAAAGGCTTTTATCCTCACAAACCGCGCGGACGTAAATGCGTCTGACTGTTGTGATTGGCTAAAGCAGACGTCTCACGTCAGCACGTTCTAGACGTGCACGCGCTTATTACGGGAATCTTCCTTCTGCATTCACACAGCGCAGCATTCCGGCATTTTGCCGGTAATGTTACAACTTCTCTTTCCGGAAAATAGCCAGAACGAATTTACCGGTATTTTCAATAAGGACCGGAAAATTGAAAGGTTGTATGTGTGAAAGGGGCTATTGTCTGTGTTGGTCTTGTATATTGCGCTACAAAAACCTTGTAATAAACTGCATTTTCTGCCATCTTACAGACTTAATTCTCTATATATTCTTTCTGATGCATTATAATATTTCAAACTACTAAAATGTAAAACTTATAAAATTTCTTAAAATGTAAACTTAATTTGCTGGCGTTTTGTAATTGCATGCGTTTTCGTAAAGGGCACATATGGTGAAAAATCTACCACAAATGCATCAAATACTCATTGTTAAAGTTCTTACAGTAGTATTTCTCACAAACGCGACGTGAGATCTGCTTCCTTCATGTCTGTCTGTGTCTGAAGCAGTCGAGGGAGGAGGCTCGCTGACAGGCACGTGGGAACGGTGAGCGTGAACGACTGTCCTTAAAGGCGCAATTTACAAAAACCGCTACCTGATGGTTAAAGCTATAAAATAGAAACTTGTAAAAGGTAAGGTATAAAAAATCTGATGGGTGTTTTAAGCTGAAACTTTACAGACATATTCTGGAGACACAAAAGGGGTAACCTAGGTGCCCTTTAAATTGCAGCACATTAAGCTCTCTCGACCACCTTAACCCTTTTTTTTAATTCACTTCAAATGTTGACTACTGTAGACTTAAATATTGCTAGATGACCATTCGATTTTCACTTACAGCCCACATTTAGGTTAGTTTTATCAAGCCAAGTTTAGACATCTATGAGACTTCTTTTAAGCACAAAAAATGTTTGGACGTCTATTAGACGTCTTTTTAAACGCAAAATTACTTGTGTAGTCATTTGTTAACTCCTACAACTCAAATAGTGATTTCATACTGTGCTTTTTGTGGTTTGTGTCAGTGCAAGGAAAGAAATCCACAGCGCCCCAGTCATTGGCACCATGTCGTCTGACAGCGACAAAGATGTGGAAGAGGAAGAAGGCATTGAGGAGGAAGATGAGATGTTCCCTCACTTATCATCGGGCAGCAGTGCTGGTGAGGACACAGGTAACACACTCATACAAAACTGGTTTGGCTTGTTATTATATATTCAGCTCTTTTGGTTTGAGGTTGGTCACGTTGTGTTTTTTTATAAGGCGAGACTGTGCAAATGTTTATTTGAAGCTTTGTGAGCTGTTAACATTGACGCTTGTTTCTTGTTGAAAGGATCTTCTGAAGAAAAGCACAATAGTCTCAACTCCCACATGAAGAAGGTAAGAACGATCATCTTACATCATTCTAGTTTCAATTTTCTCACCCAACTAGTGCTTATTAAAGGGATGGTTTACCCAAAATTTAATGATCTATTCTCCTTCATGTGATTTTAATGTTTCTTTCTTCGATTGAACTCAAAAGAAGATATTTTGATGAATGCTGGTTGCTTGTAATCATTCCTAAGTATAACCACTGAAGTCAATGCAAAGACTATAAAATACACAAGATGTGTCAGTCGTATTTTAGTTTTGAATGGGAAAAAGTGTAACGATCAATATGGCGAATGAAGCCCCGCCTTATAGGAGCCAATCAGCAATCGCTACAGACTGAGGATTCTCTGGGCTCAGACACGACACTCTTTAATATTTAAATGCAAAAACCTTTGATTGCATTTTTGGCTGTTTGTTTTTTTATTGTGCTGTTTTTATTTAAGTATGATTCAGGGAAACCTCTGAGCTCCTTTGCGTTGATGTTTGTTATACGTTCATAGACATAGAACGATTATAGAATCAAATCTATAGTCTACCAGATCAACATCCGTGAGTGAAGTGAGTAATGTTGGTTTTACCCGTACTCAATATTGGTCTCATGTCTAACTCATGTGCACACACACAAACACACACCCTGTGGGCACGTACTGTACGACTGACCAAAACTAAAACAATAACCAACCAAAACCAGCCAGATGATCAATTAATCTAACCTAACCCAATAACCAAAAAAACTAGCCCAATGACCAGTCAAAACTAGCCCAAAACTAAACCAATAACCAACAAAAACTAGCCCAATGACCAGTCAAAACTAGCCCAAAACTAAACCAATAACCAACCAAAACTAGCCCAATGACCAGTCAAAACTAGCCCAAAACTAAACCAATAACCAACAAAAACTAGCCCAATGACCAGTCAAAACTAGCCCAAAACTAAACCAATAACCAACCAAAACTAGCCCAATGACCAGTCAAAACTAGCCCAAAACTAAACCAATAACCAACCAAAACTAGCCCAATGACCAGTCAAAACTAGCCCAAAACTAAACCAATAACCAACCAAAACTAGCCCAATGACCAGTCAAAAGTAGCCCAAAACTAAACCAAAAACCAACCAAAACTTGCCCAATGACCAGTCAAAACTAGACCAAAACTAAACCAAAAACCAACCAAAACTAGCCCAAAACTAAACTATTCACCAACCAAAACTAGCCCAAAACTAAACCAACTAAACCTTACACAATGGCTAACCAAAACTAAACCAATAACCAACCTAAACTAGCCCTATGACCAATCAAATCTAGCCCAATAACCAACCAAAACTAGCTCAACCATAACAGTGAACCACAACTAGCCAAATAACCAACCACAACTAAACCAATAACCAACCAAAACTATCCCAATAACAAACTAAAACCCACCCACTGACCAATCAAAACTAGCACAATGACTAATCAAAACTAGCTCAAAACTTGCCCAATGACCAGTCAAAACTAGACCAAAACTAAACCAATAACCAACCAAAACTAGCCCAAAACTAAACTATTCACCAACCAAAACTAGCCCAAAACTAAACCAACTAAACCTTACACAATGGCTAACCAAAACTAAACCAATAACCAACCTAAACTAGCCCTATGACCAATCAAATCTAGCCCAATAACCAACCAAAACTAGCTCAACCATAACAGTGAACCACAACTAGCCAAATAACCAACCACAACTAAACCAATAACCAACCAAAACTATCCCAATAACAAACTAAAACCCACCCACTGACCAATCAAAACTAGCACAATGACTAATCAAAACTAGCTCAAAACTAGACCAATGACCAATCAAATCTAGCCCAATAACCATCCAAAACTATTTCAAAAGCTGACCAAAATTAAACCAATAACCATCCATTACTAGCCCAATGACCAATCAAAACTAAACCAATAACCAATCTAAAACTAACCCAATGGGCAATCAAAACCGGCCCAAAACAATACCAATAACCAACCTAAACTAGACCAATAACCAACCAACACTAGCCTATTGGCCAATCAAAGTAGCCCGATAATATCAAAAATGAAAACATAAATTTCAGCACTGTATGCACCATACTTCATTGAAAAGATAGTAGTAGTGTATGTCTGGCTCGGACCAGATGTGAGTGTCTCCAGATTTTGTGTAATTCGAACACTTAGAAATTAATTTTTTTTTTTTGTTGGTGATTCATAATATCAAATTTAATCGTAAGATTGGTGAGCAATTTTGGAGAATTTGATGTTTCCCCATTCAAACAGAACAGCCGAGAGGTGTTTCAAAGATGGCCGCCGACTTGCCTTAAAGGGACTTTGGTCAATAGGAGACAGCTACTAGCATTTTTTTAACAGAAGAATTTAACTCAAATAGGTTTTGAAAAGAGTGACTGAGGACAGATTTTAAATGTTTGGGTGAACAATCCCTTTAACGTACTGTTTGTTTCTTTTCAGCAATCCAGCAGCTCTGAACATGAGAGTTCAGGTTCACGGCCGAGACGGCGCTGGTCCAGGCGAATGGGCAGTATCGATCTGAAAGTCAAATCCATGTTGGACCTGAGACAGCTGGAGTCTTTCGCCATGCCCCTGTTCCCCAGCAAATCCCATGATGCTCCGAAAAACCCTCCAGCACCTAAGAATCAAGATCTCGGTAGCACCATCAGTTTGCAGACCCTCGCTGCATGGGTGAGACACAGAAGTATTCAAACAATGGCTATTACTTTATGTGAAAACTAACAAGCAATACTGGCTTTTTGTATCTTTTATATACAGTTGAAGTCAAAATTATTCGCCCTCCTGTGAATTTCCTTTCTTTCTCAAATATTCCCCAAAAGATATTTTTAACAGACCAAGGAATTTTTTCACAGTATTATTTTCTATCATATTTTTTTCTTCTGGAGAAAATTTGTTTGATTTCAGCTAGAATAAAAGCAGATTTACATTTTTTAAAAACCATTTTAAGCTCAATATTATTAGCCCCCTTAAGCAATGTTTTTTTTTTTTCTCGATAGTCTACAGAACAAACTATTATGTTTACAAATGTGGAAAATGGGGACAAAAATATACAGGGGGGCTAATAATTTAGGAGGCCTAATAATTCTGACTTCAACTGTATCTAATGTGATGTGTGTCCAGTATAGTCTGTCAGAACTAGATTAAATAATCCTGAATGGTCTCCACTTTGGAGTTTAGACTGACCACCCTCAGTTTGTTTTTGCTTGAAATTTTAGGGTATATTTTATGAACCTGCAAAAATTGTAAGAAAATAAATGAATAAATATATATGTAAATTAAAAAATAAATAAATGTAACAAATGGAACCATACATTTATTAAACATAAATAAGGTAATATATAACATAATATAAAACAAATATATAGTATTTTTTATTAAATTGATTCCTAAATTATTATTTTTACTTTCATTCATTTATTATTTTCTACTTTTATTTTTCATTTATATATATATTTTTTCCTTTTAAACATTTCTTAATTATTTTTTTATGCATTTGCTTGTACATCTCTTTACTGAAAAGTAAAAAAGTAGCCCAAGTTAAATTAATTACATTTATTAATTAATTTGCCATTTGTGCACGTTTGGTCCTCCATAGAATGTGAAATGCTTGATGCTATAAAATAAACTGGCATAAAATAAGGTGGAAACTTCGCATATTTTCTGTGACGGTTTAAAAAGATAACAAAGACATTTTGTCTCCCTTTGTATCTTTCCTATAGATGCCTGAAGAGAATGGACAAACACGTCCTCATTACATCCAGCTGCCTCCTCAAACCCCAGAGACTGAGGTGCTGTATCCTGAAGGATGTGAAGACCAAAGCAGTCTTGCCGGCAGGTGGGTTTCATTAGGCACAAACCTGCACTATTTAAAAGCATTATCCACCCAAATAACGTTCGAGGTTACAGAAGTAACCCTTCGTTCCCCGAGGAGGGGAACGGAAGTGCCATGAATGGGAGGATTCGGATCAGAAGCCGCTTATCTGGAGAGTATTGAACGGGCCAATGAATGAAATTAATTGGCAGCGTAAGCTTGCGCAGGTGTGTGACATCTGCAATCATCTCAGCATATAAGCACACCTGAAGCCAGCAGACGCCATCCTTTTAAGCTGAAGAGACTTTCAAACAGCTAAGGGACAGTCATTATGGCGACGGAATATGGCACTTCCGTTCCCCTCCTCGGGGAACGAAGGGTTACTTCTGTAACCTCGAACGTTCCCCTTCGGTTGGGGAACTTCAGTGCCATGAATGGGAGAATATGGAAAGCGCCATAATGACTGCACCTTACCAACACCCCCGATGAGGAGATAGTCAAGCAAGCGTGACGCACCCACATCATGGGGGGCGCGGTCCTCCAACGTGTCCCTGGCCCTAATTTATCCTACTTCAACAGAAGTTTTACGGATTTAGATATATTTTTTGGGAAGTCGTGAGCATCTAGATAATTCTAGGAAATACGACAGTACGTTGGGAAGCGTGCAATCCCGATAGGGAGGACGCTGCGGAGGCCATCCGTTACCCAAGGGGGGGATAGATGGCAGAATTTACCTATGGACTAGCCCTAAAAAGGGGGAGTACGCATAGCAAGAGTGGTTAGCGGAGAGGGAAGACACGGGTCCGCCCAGGGGGGGGACTTAACCGTGGCGGAATAAGCATATGGGATCGCCTAGTGGGGATCACGCATAGCAGGCACCTATACCCAAAACGCGGGCTGACCAGCGGGCAGACCTACAACGTAGTGGGCCAGCAAGTGACTCCTCCGCTGAGTCAGTGCTGGGGGCCACGGAGGAATCTGCAGGGCTCACCTGACGGGGAACTTTACTGACAGATAAAAAAGGTGCACGTACCTCCGTGTTAGGGAGAATGGCGCAGCAAGCGTGTTTCAACACCCTACCGAGTTGTCTCCTCAATCACCAAAGGGTTACCTAATACCCTTGAGGAAACCGGCTCCACTCGCAGATTGTAAAACCTTGCAAATGTGTTGGGTGTCGCCCAGCCCGCAGCTCTACAGATGTCTGTTAGAGAGGCGCCGCGTGCATGCGCCCAAGAGGATGCAACGCTCCGAGTGGAGTGTGCACGTACTCCCGGGGGACACGGCTGACCTCGACTCGAATAAGCGAGTGAAATGGCATCCACAATCCAGTGGGATAATCTTTGTTTCGATACGGCACTTCCCTGCTGCCGACCGCCATAACAGACAAAGAGCTGCTCAGATGATCTAAAATTCTGAGTACGGTCCACATAAATGCGCAGAGCGCGAACTGGACAAAGTAAAGAAAGGGCTGGGTCTGCCTCCTCCGGGGGCAGCGCTTGCAGGTTCACTACCTGATCTCTAAAGGGGGTGGTAGGAACCTTGGGCACATAACCGGGGCGGGGTCTCAGGATAACGTGAGAGTAATCCGGCCCGAATTCCAGGCACGAGTCACTGACCGAAAATGCCTCCAGGTCCCCGACCCTCTTGATGGAGGCCAACGCAACCAGCAGAGCTGTCTTCAGGGACAGAAATCTTAGAGATACTGATTCGAGTGGCTCAAAGGGATCGGATCGCAGACTCGTGAGAACGAGGGCGAGATCCCAAGAGGGCATGAGAGGGGGGCGAGATGGATTAATTCGCCTAGCACCCCTAAGGAACTGGATGACCAGGTTATGCTTTCCCACGGTGCCGCCAGCTACCGCGCTATGATAAGCGGAGATGGCGGCCACGTAAACCTTGAGAGTGGAGGGCGACAGCCTGCTGTCCAACTTCTCTTGAAGGAAAGAGAGCACAACACTAATCTGGCAATTTCGGGGGTCTTCTCTGCGAGAGACGCACCATTCAGTGAATAGACTCCACTTCAGGGCGTAGGCGCGCCTCGTGGAGGGGGCTCTAGCCTGAGTGATGGTATTAACCACCGCAGTCGGTAGGTTACCTAAGTCTTCCTCGCGTCTAGGGACCACACGTGGAGGTTCCAAAGATCGGGGCGAGGGTGCCAGATGGTGCCCTGTCCCTGAGAGAGTAGGTCCTCTCTCAAAGGGATCCGCCAGGGGAGGGCCGTCGCGAGGAGTGAGAGCTCTGATATCCAGGTCCGGTTGGGCCAAAGGGGCGCAACTAGCAGAACCTGTTCCTCGTCCTCCCTGACCTTGCACAGAAACTGCGCGAGCAGGCTCACTGGGGGAAACGCATACTTGCGCATGCCCCGAGGCCAGCTGTGGGCCAGTGCATCCATGCCGAGAGAGCCCTCGGTCAGGGAAAAAAACAACTGGCAGTGAGCGTTCTCGGGGGAAGCAAACAGATCGATCTGGGCCTCCCCGAATCGCGCCCATATCAGCTGAACAGACTCGGGGTGGAGTCTCCATTCTCCAGGGCGTAACAGCTGTCGTGAGAGCGCATCGGCTGCACGATTGAGCGTGCCTGGGACGTGAATGGCGCGCAGCGATTTCAGCCGCGGGTGACTCCAGAGGAGCAGACGGCGGGCGAGCTGAGACATGCGGCGAGAGCGCATACCCCCCATGCGGTTGATATACGCCGCCGCCGCCGTACTGTCCGTCCTGACCAGCACGTGTTGCCGCTCCAGCACCGGTAAAAAGCGGTGGAGAGCGAGGAACACTGCCAACAGCTCTAGGCGATTGATATGCCAATGCAGCTGGGCACCCTTCCAGAGGCCCGCAGCCGCATGCCCGCGACACACGGCCCCCCAACCCGTGTTGGAAGCGTCTGTTGAAACAACAACATGGCTGGACGCCTGTCCTAGAGGCACACCGGCCTGTAGGAACGAGGGGTCGTTCCAAGGGCTGAGGGCGCGGCGACACAGCGCAGTAACCGAGACCCGGTGTGTGCCCGCGTGCCATGCGCGTCTGGGGACCCGATCGTGAAGCCAGTGCTGAAGTGGTCTCATATGGAGCAACCCGAGCGGCGTGACGGCGGCTGCGGATGCCATATGCCCCAGGAGCCTCTGAAAGAACTTCAGTGGGACCACTAGTTTGCTGTCGAGCTCCCTCAGACAGTTCAGCAACAGGCGAGCGCGTTCCTCGGAGAGGTGCGCTACCATGGTGATCGAGTCCAGCTCCATCCCGAGAAAAGAAATCCTCTGCACGGGGGCGAGTTTGCTCTTTTCTCGGTTGACCTGAAGCCCCAGTAGGCGGAGATGCCGAAGCACCTCGTCCCTGTGCATAATCAATTGCTCCCGCGAGTGGGCTAAAATCAGCCAGTCGTCGAGATAATTGAGCATGCGAATGCCCGCGAGCCGAAGGGGCGCTAGGGCACCCTCCGCGAGTTTGGTGAAGACCCGCGGAGACAGAGAGAGCCCGAAGGGGAGGACCTTGTACTGCCACGCTCGACCCTCGAACGCAAACCGCAGAAATTGGCGGTGGCGTGGAAGAATGGAGACATGGAAATACGCGTCCTTCAGGTCTATGGCTGCAAACCAATCCCGAGGACGAACGCATTGGAGAATGCGCCTCTGCGTGAGCATTCTGAACGGCAGCTTGTGCAGACAGCGGTTCAAAACGCGCAGATCTAGGATTGGCCGTGACCCACCGCTCTTTTTGGGTACGATGAAGTATGGGCTGTAAAACCCACTCTCCATCTCGGCTGGAGGAACCGGCTCGATTGCACCCTTCGCCAGGAGGGCAGCAATCTCCTCTCGCAAGACAGGGGCGGACAGGGGGTTGACCCTGGAGAAATACACGCCCGTAAACTTGGGGGGCCGTTTCGCGAACTGAATCGCGTAACCGAGTCTGATTGTGCGTATGAGCCACCGCGAGGGGCTGGCCCGCGCTAACCAGGCAGGCAGAGCCCTCGCTAATGGAGTCATCGCTACAATCGCTGACGTACCAGCGGTGGGGCAGCGCGGAGTGGGTGTGCTGATCCGGTAAGCACGAGGGTCCCGCGGAAAAGCTGGAGGAGAGCGATTCGCTCTGGCTCCGCACCCTGACTCCGGAGAGGGGGCTGGAGGGCTGAGGGAAGGGAGACCGTCCCCCCAGCGCTCGTGAGCCACTGGCGAAGCACGTAGAGTCTGCGAGCCGGAAGGCAGCGCGTCCCGGACTGGCAGAACTCGTGCAGTCACATCCGGGGAAGGGAAAAAGTGCTCTTTTACTGATGTTTTGGTGGCACTGAAAAGTACCGTTGTTATCGGGGCCCCGCCCTCCAGCGGGGAAAGAGCAAGTTTCCTCTTCTCCGGATGGCCTGTCTCAGGGACGCTTCGCGGTCCGTTTACCGGACTTAACGGCGCCCTGGGCAGGAGGGGCTACCTGCTTTCGAGGTGAACGCCGCGCCCGCTTGGCCGGAGGCGCAGGCGGGGGCGGGGCAGCACTCGTTGGCGGGCGCCCTCGGCGAGGAACAGCGGAGGTGGATGGCTCGGCGGGCGGAGCGGGCTTACGGCCACGCCGATAGATGACATTGCCCATCGCATCCGACTGCTCTTTCACCGCCTTGAATTCCTGGGTGAATTCACCGACGGTGTCGCCGAACAGGCCAGCCTGGGATATGGGCGAGTCAAGAAAGCGAACTTTGTCAACGTCGCGCATATCGGCCAGGTTTAGCCAGAGGTGGCGTTCCTGAACCACAAGTGTGGACATCGTCCTCCCCAGCGCACACGCGGCGGACTTAGTAGTCCGAAGAGCATAGTCGGTCGCGGTGCGCAGCTCATGTAATAAGCTTGGGTTGGACCCGCCCTCGTGCAGCTCGGCCAGCGCCTGCGCTTGGTAGCGCTGGTAGGTGGCCATCGCGTGCAAAGCAGAAGCAGCCTGGCCCGCAGCCTTATAAGCTCTGGCTCCGAGGGAGGCAGACAACCTACAGGCTTTGGACGGGAGGCGGGGCAAACCCCGCCACGTAGAGGCGCCGCGCGGACAAAGATTGACCGCGATAGCGCGCTCCACTGACGGGATCGCCTCATACCCCCTGGCAGCTCCGCCGTCAAGGGCGGTGAGGGCGGAGGCACTCGCAGCACGGGAAGAAGGGGACGAGAGGCTTCGAAGGCTTCGCCTTCTGGTCCTCTACGTAGCACCCATCTAGTCGGTCCGGCCGCGGAGCTGGGGGATAAACCATCTCCAACCCCACGGCCGAAGCAGCCCGGGAAAGCACGGCTAACATGTCCGCTTCAGGATCCGATTTGACAGCGCTCACCTGCCCGGAGGGGGCGAGCGGGTCCGGATCTTCGTCGGACAGTGAAAGCCCACCCTCCGATGCCGCGGAGGACATCTGATCTCCGGTGTCAGCGAGTGTGAGAGCTACCATCTGGTTAGACGGATCACTCTCACCACCCGAAGCTTGGATGGAGCGCCGTGAGGAGCGAGAGGTCCGCGAGCCCGTGGGCGGCGGATTAGCTCCCGCTGAAACCCTCAGATCTGCCCGAGCGCCCGCTGCTTTTTTAGAACAGGAGGCAACTGGGGTGGCTCGCTCTCTTGCGAAAGTTAGCCGCGATCTTAGCTGTGCAACGGTCATGGCATCGCAATGACGACATGAACCGCCCGCGAGCACCGCATTAACATGCTGGACCCCCAAACATGCAATGCAGTGATCGTGTCCATCATCCGGAGACAGGAAACCCCCGCATCCAGAAACGCACAGTCGGAGCGCCATCCTGAAAAGGACGTGCTGCACGACTGTGTTGCTCTTTTAGGAAAGTTGCAACTATACGCACCGCTCTGGAGGACCGGACCCAAAGAACCGCAGGCAAGGGAGTAACCCAGCTCGACCGTCTGCCACCGCGAAGACCCACTCTGGACCGGGAGACACACTCGTTCGCTCTGAAGTGCTGATCAGCAAGAGGAACCCTCATCGACTCACTCAGAAAGGATCTGAAGCGAAAAGGATGGCGTCTGCTGGCTTCAGGTGTGCTTATATGCTGAGATGATTGCAGATGTCACACACCTGCGCAAGCTTACGCTGCCAATTAATTTCATTCATTGGCCCGTTCAATACTCTCCAGATAAGCGGCTTCTGATCCGAATCCTCCCATTCATGGCACTGAAGTTCCCCAACCGAAGGGGAACTATATTTACTCACTCTTGTTTGGTTTCAAATCTCTATGACTGTCTACTGTGAAACACAATGATACTTGGGGAAAATTGGAAACTAATACATTTCATTGGATTGGGAGCAGCGAGAGGGGAAGGATTGGCAAAGGACCTAGAGCCTGGAATCAAACTTGGGTCATCGTGAGCACTTCTGTGCTATAGGTTGGCGCACAGTACCACTAGGCTATTGGTCAATATGAGACCAATACATTTTTCCAGAACACTCCAATTATTTTGAAAATAGGCTCATTTTACTACTCCCCTAGAGTTAAACAGTTGAGGTTTACATTTTTTTAATCCATTCAGCTGATCTCTGGGTAGAGCACTTTTAGCTTAGCTTAGCATATATCATTCAATCAGATTAGACCTTCAGCATCTTGTTCAAAAATGACCGAAGAGTTTCGATAATTGTCCTATTTAAAGCTTGACTCTTCCGTAGTTATATCATGTTCTAAGACTAACAGAAAATTAAAAGTTTGTATTTTCTAGGTCAATATGGGTTAAAACTTTACTGTCATTCTGGTGTAATGATCAAGGGATCATTGCCTTATTGTCTTAGCAACTTTTATAAATTCTGTCAGCCACACGATGTAACTACAGAAGAGTCAAGCTTTAAATGCTTTTTTTTCATTTAGAAAGATGCTAATGGTCTAATCTGATTTCATTATTTATGCTAAGCTAGGCTAAAAGTGCTCCTGCAAGATCACGTGAATGGATTCAAAACTCTAGGGGAGTTGCAAAATTTCCAAATAAAATATTAAGTGTTCCCTTAAAATATGCTGTATTTTCCATAGAACAGTAAGTAATATAAGTTTAAAACTTTTGAATGAAAAAAAAATAAATAAAACAAAACAAACATCCCAAACTGTTTTCCTGTAGCGCTGCTGTTGTGTTTTGTATTTGTGCTATTATATCTGATCTCTGTGCAATTTCTCTCTTTGCCTGTGTAGTGAGTATCAGGTGAAAAAGTTACCTCATGGAGTGAGATGCACTAAAGTGAACACTTGTCCTGAGAAGCAGAGTCCAGACAGCGCCTGCTCTATGGAGTATTCCAGCAGTCGCCTGTCCAGCCCCGAACATCCAGGAGAAGGTAGATTCCTCCAAAACTAACAGACTCAAACCATCATTTTATAAAAGCATCATTTGTAATGGATCCATAAGATGAAGATGTGTATATTGATTTATTATTATTATTATTATATATGTAAGCAATATCGCATGAGTAGCAGTGTGATAAGGCTGTATATCGGCACTGGTGGGAGGCATGCGTTGACTCGAGGCCACAGGCCAAGTGCCTTAGTGTGCCCCACCGGTGCCGATATACAGCCTTATTACCCTACTACTTGTGCAATATTGCGTTTATACAACAGTTCAACAGCATAATCATGTATAAAAAAGATCAAACACGGAGAGTCTTAAAAACCCTTTTGTACGAGGAACTACTTTCTTCCGCCACTTATTCACATCTGGAGCTGACTGTCAGAACAGCTAAAACCGTTGCCAGTTCACAAACGTCACTTTAAAGCTAGTATTTGGAGGATGGCGACGCAGTGAGTAGCACGTTCGCCTCACAGCAAGAAGGTCGCTGGTTCGCAGGTTCGAACCTCGGCTCAGTTGGCGTTTCTGTGTGGAGTTTGCATGTTCTCCCTGCGTTCACGTGGGTTTCCTCCGGGTGCTCCGGTTTCCCCCACAGTCCAAAGACATGTGGTACAGGTGAATTGGGTAGGCTAAATTGTCCATAGTGTATGAATGTGTGTGTGAATGAGTGTATGTGAATGTTTCCCAGAGATGGGTTGCGGCTGGAAGGGCATCCGCTGCGTAAAAACTTGCTGGATAAGTTGGCGGTTCATTCCGCTGTGGCGACCCCAGATTAATAAAGGGACTAAGCCGACAAGAAAATGAATGAATGAATATTTGTAGGATTCTTTAGCGTAATGTCTAAAGTGACGACAAAATAGGTCATTTTTGCTCAAATTTTAAGATTATAAGGCTGAACGGCATGAAATGCCATCAGTCTACAGAGATTTCCCAGTATTTCTCTGTTACTATCACGTTATCACATAAATTAACCCTGAAAAAGCCAAAGCAAAGCAAACACGCTTGACAGTGTGTCAAAAAGAGAAGACCTGAAAGAAGGATGTGTATATTTCTATGCAGACTCTGAGCCTACCGAGCCGCTGAGTGTAGACGGAAACTCATCAGAACTGGATATGGAGGATCTGGATGAGGAAGAGGAAGAGGGTTTAAGGAAGAATGATGTTCAGACTCCTGTACCTCAGACCCCAGACCAGGAGGCTTTTCTTAAGAGGCACTTTGCAAACCTGTCAGACCTCAACAACCCTGGTAGGGTGTTCACAATTCACTTTTCCTTATGTATTATAATAAAGACTTCTCATAATCTTTTTTTTTTTCCTTTGGCAGCAAGTCCAACTAGAGTAACTCCAAATATTTCTGACAGCAAGTCTTCAAAGTTCCTCTCTCAGAACTCTCCTAGCAGGTAAAACCGAGTCACTGCCCAACCAAATGACATTTGAGTATATGATTGGGCAAAATAAACTGCCAATGGGGGTAAGAAAAATAAACGTAATTCAAATCCAAAGCAAGATTGTTTTACTTGCCTTCTTGGCAGATTATTTGGCTTGTTTTAAGGAAAAACTCACTTAACTTTGACTCATTATTTCTGAAAACAAGACAATATCTTTTCCTTGTCTAGTAAATTCTTCCTGATTTCACTGATCAGAGAAAATACATGAAATGACCAGGCCCTTGCAGTTGACCATGCTTTCTTTCCTCACCAGAACTGCATTCCCATTCTCCTCAAACAAAAACAGTGACATTAAAACCACCAGTGGAGTTGTACGGCCCCTCGTCTCAGAAGTGCGGCCCCTCATGGAGAATAAGAGTCCATTCAAACAGCAGGAATCCCAGAGCTCTGAGAGGTCATCGTGTCAGCGTTTAATCCAGAAGAAACGCACACCTGTGATGGACTCCCGCAGACTAATCAGCCCCGTTGCTAAAGCTGCCGCAAATCACAACAGTTCTGCAGGCATGAGGAAAGCTCAGTCCATCCACAACATCTCCTCGGAAGGTAAAGCATCCATGAACTTGTAACTAAAGTATCAGTGTTGAAGGTAATGCGAGTTCCCGCAATCACGCTCTGATCTGCACCAAAACAATCGGCCTCAGATTGCCTGAGGTGGTCTCGGCTCGGTTGAAACAAACTCTAGAGCGCTTCGGTTGTAGTGAGAAAGCAACAAACTAACAAACAAACCAAGATATATCACATCATATCTGTCTTATATCCAGTATATGGCTATAAGAAGAGAGTATGATGAGTAGAGATATCAGTTCTACTGGTAAAAGTGTGTTTTATGTCGGATACAAAAGAATACAGTACGTAATATCACTCATTTTTAGTTAACTCGACTTGAAATGAGGCTATGAATGAGATATTCTTACCTTCTGATTTATATTTGGGGACGATGTCTGTGGATGTCACCATTTAAAATTAAAGTGCACCATTTCGCTAGAAACTTTGCTGTGTGAAAGCGAACCGCACAAAGAATAAAAAGCAACATTGTCACAATTTTAATTCCGGTTTCAGAACATAACAATCGATCTATTGACCTTATTCTAAAATGCGGAAATGCGCCTGTTTTCGCGATTGTCTTAGAACTTCCGATTCAGTCGCCTAAGGGAGAAATGACTAGGAATAATAAACGGCAGAAAATGGCCAAACTACTTGCTCAACAAACAAATGTTTGCATGACTACACAGACCAAGTAGCATAATATAATAACAAAATATTAAATTGCAACATCAAGCAGCGTAACAAGCAGTTTTTAACGTCAAAAAATGAATGAAAGTGAATGTGACCGGAAGTCGCAAGACAAAAAGATTCAAATGGCAGCGCCCACTCGACAGCTGAGAATAAGGTGAATAGGTGTGAAGGCACCCTGAGAGATTTTGGACAAAATCCGAGAGCTCTCACTTTGACCCTCTATAGAAAGCATGGTCATGAGATGCAGAAAAGGAAGCAAAAACAGTCAAAACATTTCATCTGACTTCAGTAGTTCAACTGTAATCCTGCAAGGCTCCAAAAAGATATTTATGCAGCAAAAAAAACTGTAAATATGACTATTTGCCAATGTCTTCTCTTCATCGTCAGGTCAGAGTGAGCGTTTATTACAGGCAGTACCCCATATTGAGTCAGTACTGCAACATGCAAGCATGGTATTGCCCATGGTAAATGCACAATTTGATCTGATAAAGGAGACATTGGTGAATAAAAGTCATTTTAAAAACATGTTTGGTGCACAATATTGTTCTTGGAGCTTCATATGATTACAGTTGAAGTCATATGGATTATTTTGACTGTTTTTGGTTACTTTTCTAGACTTGGAACGTCTTCTGATTGTTGATGTCTATGAAAGATCTCTCTGAAAGGAGGGAGCTCTCGGAATTTATCTAAAAATATCTTAGGTTGTAAAGATGAGTGAATCTGTCAGGTGATTGACATGAGAGTATTTAATAATTTGACTTTTTTATTAGATTTGCCCTAATTTCTTTGTTCTGCAAAAATTATGTCCAATTTCGGTAAATCTGTTCAGGGTATCATACGTGCTCGGCTTTTTCCCTGTTACTATTTACAAAGTCAGCAAGAGATTGATATAAAGTAAAAAAAAGTCTAATGTTTTCCAGCATTAAGTTGCTCTGGTGGTTTGTCTCTGTAGTAAAAATGAACTACATGTATTTGCTAAAGCTATAAATAAATGTTCCTCCCTCTTTTGAACAGTTGATTTGGTTCAGACATCCACTCGTCCTTCTAAGGAAGTTCATCCACAGCCCCAAGCCTCTGAAAGACCACGGCGATCCCTTCCCACCGTCCCGCTCATCAGCCCCACGTCTGCCCTGCCGAAGGATATCACCACCACACCTACCAAGTTAAAAGCGCGATCCTACATGAGTCCAACCACTAGCTCCATGGCCAAGATCTCCCGCTCTGCTTCCATGGGCGACAACTTGAATGTTGTAGAAATAGGAGAAGACACAGGATCTTCAGACCGGGGTTCATGTTCGGACTCTTCCAACTCCCGAAGCTCCTCACAGAGCAAGCCCACCACTCCTGTTACCCAGCAGGTCTCCTGGCCTAATACTTCAGCCTCTCCATTTCCAGGCCCCTATACTCCTCATGCAGCCGTCGTACCCACGCTGAGTGCTGGCTCTGGAAACTCTTCCTCTAAAGGTTTCCAGGTCAAACTGACTGGCAGTGCTCGACCCCTGCTCCATATAGACATTCCAAATCCTCTTCCGGATAAACCCTTCTTATCTTCCCTCTCGCCAAGCAGCAAGAGCCCCAAGGTTGCACAAAAGGAGCCCTTGAGTAGAAACCCAACGACGACTCCTTCACTTGCTGGAGCAGTTCAGCTTCCCAGCGGCATCATTCAGCCAGTCGCAGCTGTTCATTTGAGCCCATCTGAAACCCCAGACCAGATTGAACTCAGTATGGTCCTTGTTCCCAGTCAGACTAAGAACTTTACAGATGTTGAACTTCAACCGGATGCAGAGCCAAGTAAAGAGGACACTTCTGAGGCAGAGTGCTCTCCCATAAGCCAGAGCAGTCTTCTTCAGTCTACATCAGGAGCTCAAGACTCAGGTTTGCCAGGACATCAGTCTTCCCTCACTCCATCTTCTGTTTTGCTACGTCTCGGGCTGTCTAAACACTTTTTTACCAAAGGGCTCTGGCCTCTCTCACCCTCCACATCTTCCATCACTTCCTTCATCTCTTCTCCACCCATTAACCATTACCATCTGCAGGGTGAGGCATGCCCTTACTAACAGTTTTACATTTGCCCTTTAAAGCAGTGGTACTCAACAAGTTAAGGGACCAAGTTGGCACGCTTGCTAGAAATGTATGATCCTTAAAGGATCAGCTGTAATGCAGAGTGTGAAGACGCCACACTTAACATATGATGTTTTTCCACTGCATGGTATTGCTTGGGACAGCTCACTTTTGGCAGGTTTTCCAGTGTGTATGGTACCTATTACATGATATTTTGTTCAGTACCACCTCAGCAAAGATTCCATGTGAGCTGTACTGATACTAAAATGTGACATGTAAACTGTGCAGATTACTGATTGGCCAGTGAAAGTTGCCACTACATGTTACACTACACTCATTATAATACGAGAAACCAGTATCACCAGTCACATTTGTGATTGTTAAATGATCACAACTTAAAATGTCCATGTCAGAGTCAGCAGAGAAAGTACACACATTACTTGTGTTAATAGATGAGGAGTAGATTCCTGAAAAAAAAAATTATGAGGAATTGTAAAATGAAAAAGTTTCTCAGAAGTTGCAAAGCTATTGGCTGCTGGTGGCTACTACGGTTTGCGATGATGCCATGGCAGTAAAGGCAGCTTAACTTTACAACATCTCTAAAGTCCACTTATGTTAAAACAGTACTAAATTACAGTGGAAAGTGGAAAAACCTGCTGCAAGTGAGCACTTGGATTGGTAAAATACTCTAAATTCTAAGTATGGGTTACTACACTTCCATCACATCACTCACCCAATTTAATTAGGGTTAGACCTAGGGCCTACTCACACTATGCCATCCGTACCGTGCCCAGGCCCGTTTCCCGGATCGTTTGAGAAGTGTGAGTGCGCTTAATCGGGCTCAAGCTCGGTTCACTTGGCCGGCCCTGGCCCGGTTGGAAGAGGTGGGCCTGAGCGCACTTGGGATTTGGCGCGGTACGTTTGTAGTGTGAGTGAAAAACGCGCCAAAGCCCAAAACTGAAAGCGAGACGTGACTTTCAAGGGACTGTTTCATGTCTATTTATTAATCATTCTTACTGTTCAGTGAACGCAAACTGCCGTAGTTTATTAAAGACGCAAACCCCTCACTGCATGACAGCTGCGCGCCTTCAGCAGACCTCCTCATTCCTGCAGCATGAGGACTTTATGATTATGAGCGCAAAAAGTGGCGGATCTGTTCTGCGAAATGTCTGACTGCGTGTCACCACACCCCTAATGACTGTTTGGCGAAATATTTGACTGCATGTCACTGCATATCAATCAACTGACACGATATAACTAGAGAAATCTCCACTACTCCACTCTGCTGCTGAGTGAGAGCGAGTGAGAGCGCTTCTCACTGAACAGCACAGCAGCGATGATGTAACCATGCCCAGGCCCGACTGTGGTGTGAGTGCGAGCCGTCAGGGGAGACGGGAGGGGGGACAAGCATGCTTTGGCCCGGTTCGAGGCAACTGTACCTAGTGTGAGTACGGCCCTAAATTCAGCTGATCCCTCCAGGAGCAGAATTGGGCACACCACGTATCTCCATTTCTGCTTTTGGAGGACTGCATTTATCTAAAGTAGATGTGGCCAATATCGGTCCTAGAGGGTTAAGCTGCGGTCACCTTGCGCTTTTCCTCCCATAGACTTCCATTCATAGGTATGCGAATGCGTCTGAGCGGAGGGTCACCTCTCTGGACAGAAATTTAAAACATGGAGCAATCGCTTGCGTTTTTTAATGTCTAATAATCTTGTTTTATCCCACCCCTTTTCACCGAGCAGTACGACAGAATATCGCAAACCTTAACTCTGATGTGACCGCAGCTTCACTGTCGTGCAGAGTTTAGTCCCATCCCCAATCAAACACACCTGAAAAATATCAGCTATGTGTTCAGGGTTGCTTGAAATTAAAAGTGTGTTAGAGATGCAGTTCAAATCTAAAGCAGGGGTGCCAAAAGTTAGTTTGCATTGATCAAGGTTGGAGCTGAAGGTACATTTCTAGGAACAGGATTAGGCACCCCTGCTCTAAACAGTGATCCAAGTCCAAAGTCGCCTACTTCTGCTTTAGAGATTAGCTGAAACTCAAGTTAAACAAACATTGTCGTAAATTTTGACGTCTCATCAATTACAAATTATCAGACCGGAGGTTTTGAATATCAGAAAATAGACTTTATTCTCCATAATAAAGCCGAGAAAGAGCAGAGCAGACCCCAGAGCATTCTGAAGTCTCTCCTGGACACCTTCTGAAGTATCTGTGTTTGTTACAATTTTTATACAGGATTATTTGACACACCCCTAAGTCACTTTTTAACTCTTGACCATTTTTGAATAAGTTTTCTAGTCTAAGGGGTCCTGCTATTCTTGGCTCTCAGCCCACTAGCTCATGTCAACAGAGATGTTACAGGTCTGTGTCAGCAACTGTTTTGACACCAAAGTTCTCTCTCCATAGATGCAACTTGTGCAAAAGGATTAAGTGTTTACATACATTGTCATGAAAGCATAATCACTTGATAATATGTTACTCATTCCAACTTCTGACACATATACCTTCATAGAAGTATTTAACATAAATGATCAGTGCTTTACATATTCAGTTATTCTACACAATCAGTCACTCAGCCTTCTCCTAGTGTTGCTCCTGTGCAGGCATACTCATCTTACACAGACATATCACTGTATTTTTAACACAGGCTGGCATGTTTGCTTCAAACACTACATACATTTTGTGAAGAGAAAATTAACTGCTTTACACTTAGAAAATACTTCATACAGAGAGAATAAAATCTTCTTCAACATGAACATTTTATTTAGAAGGTTTGTCAAGAAGGTTGATGAGCTAAATCTGGCCTAAATACCAATCAGTCAATCAAATCTGTTCATTTGAGAAGTGTGTGCGCTCTGAATCGGGCTCAGGCATGGTTCAGTTGGCCGGCCCTGGCCCAGTTAGAAGAGGTGTGCCAAAGCGCGGTTAACTTGGGCTTTGGCGCGCTACGCTTGTATTGTGAGTGCAAAGCGTGCCAGAGCCCGTAACGGAAGACGAGATGTGACTTTTAAGGGACTGTTTGATATTCATTTATTAAGCATTTCTAATTTTCAAAGAACACAAACTGTCGTAGTTATTAAAGATACAAACGCCTCACTGCACGTCAGCTACACCTTCAGCAAACCTTCTAATACCTGCAGCATGAGGACTTCATTATTATTTATAAGCGTCAAAAGTGGTGGAAATGTTCGGCGAAATATTTCACTGCATATCAAACGACTAAAATAATATAACTACAGAAATTTCCAGTGTGCTGAGTGAGAGCGCTTCTCTTCTGTTAAACTGAACAGCACATCATAGATGGTGTTAGCGTTCCTTGGCTCAGATGCAATGTGAGTGCAAGCCGTTGAGAAAGAGGTTAGGGGGGACAAGCGTGCTTCGGCACGGTTCAAGGCAACTGTACATTGTGTGAGTACACCCTTAGAGATGGAGTTAAACTCTAAAGTAGGGGTCCCCAACGCTGGTTGGTTTGTTTTGATCAGGGTTGGAGCTGATCAAAGGACTGGGCACCCCTGCTTTAAAGGATTTAACAGTGATTCAGGTCCAAAGTTGCTTTAGAGATTAGCTGTAACCCAAATTAAACAAACTTGAATGTTTTATTTAGAAGGTTTATCAAAAAGGTTGACTTAAGCTAAATTTGGCCTAAATAATCACCAGTCAGTCATTAAATTTTCATCCTGCAAAAGTGTTTTATGATCAATCATTGTCCTCAGTTTTAACGGTTTGAGTTGCTGTTGGTTAGGAACAACACAAGATAACAATCCAAGCAATACTTCTTTGAATCACTTTGTGTTGAGTACCACTGCTCAAAATCATCACCTTTGTCTAGTTGAAATTTTCTTCTGTGTCACAATTGTACACTTTTGTTGCTTGGCTCATGATAAAACACAGTATGACTCCTAACAGAGCTGTATTTCTCCTCTGCAGACACATCTCTCAGCGTGGACGCTTGCAGACTGGTTGCCAGTGAATTGCAGAGCAGTTTTAAAAGAGCCTCCCACCTCTACAAAATGGTAGGTTATCATCTAGCCGCATTCGCATGTAATTGTAGAGCAGGGCTGCACTTCAACCCACACATCTGCCTAAAGTGTTATGTGCAGGCGGCTTGAATCTAACTTTGCATATGTGTTGTTGCTCCTGTAGCTAAGCATTTCCACCGACTCCAGCGAGGAGCAGCAGGAAATGTCTCGAGTGTTGTCTGAAGCGTTCGAGGCCATGAGGGACGAGCTGAATTGCCTGCCCCCATACACTCCTCCTCCGCCGAAATCGCCCAGTGCTAATGCTGTGCACACTTTAGCTAACAGCGACCCAACACTGGGTGACGACAGGACACTAGCCCTTCTGGAGCAGTACTCCAAACTGCTGCTCAGCGCCGTAGAGAAGAGGATGGACAACAAAATCTGACCACTCCATATGGATAACAGGATACCAAGCCATTTTAGATAGCGAGGAGCTTTTAATAAAGAGATTGGAAAGAAATGCCACTATCCTACCTCCCTGTTTAGCATGCTACTATGGCAGCAACACACTCACTTTTCTCACCTCTTCGCTGAATTTCCCGCCCTGCTACTAGAAACGTATTTGTTCATGGTGACCTAGACGTCATCGAGGAAAATAATTGGATATGTCCAGGTACAGATAAACGGAGGCCATTATCTTAAAGACGTTTTATATACATGCGATATTTTGACGCTAAAAGCAAACAGTAGTTGAGAGAAATGTCCAACAAACTTAATCTATTTGAACACTGGGTTTGATATTTTAAGACAACGATCAGCGCTCTCTTTCGAAGGGACAGGTATCCCTAGAAGTCTTATCAAGGTTTGTCACACTTTAACTTTTATTATGGAATGATTTTTTATATATATTGTATGTTGTGTTTGTGTTGATACTCTCAAGTTGAATTGGGACGTCGGGGGTGTGTATTTATTCTCATCTGATAGGTCAATGAGTCGCACAGAAGCTCTTTAAAGCGTGTTTGTTGTACAGTGTCAATCTTCTGATTCCCAGTAGTTTTGATCGGGTGAAAAATCTGGGAGACTTTTTGAAGGATGAATTGGTATCGCTTTTATTTGCAGGACATTTTCTTTTTGTATGTACTTGAATGGTAACTGTCTCATGGATACGGGTGCCTTAATCATGACCAGCAATTTGACTGAAGGAATAAATCTGGCGTTTGTAATTCAAGCAAGCTATAGAATCAAAACGACCAGTGATTTTTGGATGTTATAATTGATTCATTCCAGGTTGCAATTGGTGACTGCCATAAAAACACTGAATTGACACTCAAGGCTGATTGATGCCTCATTCACACTAGCAGCAACTTTGTTGCGCAGGTCTGTGTAGCTCTACAGCATGGAGAATACAACCGGCCTCTGATCAAGCTGAGAGAGCATCATGTGAGCTCTGCTAGTGCTCCTATTGGCTGTCGCTCAAGAAAGTCACTCCTCATTCGCATAAAGTTGAAGGACTCTCAATTTTGTTGCATTGCTCGACACGCCCACCTGGTCAACAACGGTCGCTGTCGCTAACATTAACAGACGGAGGTTGCCGGAAGTCGCTTAATCTCTGTCGAAATAACCGGTCGCTTGTCGCTTTGCTGCTACGAGTTGCTCATAGTGTGAATGAGACTTTATACTTCTGTGTCAAGTGTACGCGTATGGTCTGACGCGCACCTCTCAAAAAATGTAACTACAAGTCTCTGTGAAACTCTGTGATTGGTCAGCTTGGTATCGATGACGAGTGTGGGCAGTGCTGAGAGCTGCGAGCCCAAAGAAGCTAGTGTGGATTCAAGTTACAAGTGTGGAGTCCAGGGAAGGAGCTCTAGATGAAAACTGTTGTTTTGTGTTTACCTTATGATTAAAGTTGTTGCACGTCTGCCGGTTCCTGCCTCTGAATGAGCGAGTTTTCGCTACATGTAGTGTTTCTAAAAAACAAAACACCCATGAAGAAATTCGACACAGAGGAATATAAAAACCTACTGCCAGCTAGGGTTGGGCCGATAGATGATGCCATTGTCCATCGCCAATGGCCAATAGACAACACAATGCTGAGCCGGCTTCCCCGATCCTCCGCCCCGGCCCCGTTGCAAACCCACTCGTGAAAAATACACACTTAGGCCCCGTTTACACTAATATGTCTTAGTTTTAAAATAGCATTTTAGAACGAAAATGATCCACATCCACACCGTGTTTTACCTAGCATTTCTGAACAGCCCTTTGTCTGCTGAAAACGCACATCACATGACCATACACACACACAGCCACACAGACTGTCATGCGCTCGTCTGAGCTTTAGAGAGTAGTTCACGTCAGACAGTTTATCAAGGATGTACGGCTGAAACGCGTCTCACTATAGTTGTTAATTGTCATATTTAATTAATCTTGCCTCTATCTAACGACTCTTTGGTCTTTTGAATCTATCAGGTAACATGTCACAGCATCAGTACACTGCTTCAGTCTTTCACTTTCACACTTGTACTTAGGAATTTTTGTGAAAACCTCAGACACTGTTGGTTGTGCATCTTTTTTACCGACCAACCTCTTACGTAAAAAGTGATTGACAGGTGGTAATTTGTGTGCAACTTATCTTTTTTTATTTATGATTTGTTTATGGGTAAAACAGACCATGCGTGTCAGGTAGTTGAAATGGTAGGCTACAAATAATTGATATGTTATGAATTAAATAATTATTCATGAATAATGAATTCACCTCCGCCTATGACGACAATGCAATTGTCCATCGATGTTTCACATTAGACATAGCACGATGCCAAATTGGTCGACATCGGACAACCCTACTGCCAGCTAGTGTTTCGGAAGTGTTATTGCAGAGCAACACAAACAGCATGCAGAGGATTGGTCGGCTTGGTAGCCATGACGAGTGTGGGTGGTGCTGAGAGCTGCGAGCCTGATGGAGTGAGTGTTTAAAAGTGTCGAGTCCTGTGAAAAAGCTCCAGATGGAAACTTTAGTTTCGTTTACCTTACGATTAAAGTTGTTGCACGTCCGCTGTCTCACCTCTTAATAAGCGAGTTTGAGCTACTTGTACATTACGTTAGCATTCAGAAAAAACAAAAACTAGACACAGAGGAACATAAAAACCTGCTGCCAGCTAGTGTTTCGGAAGTGTTATTGCAGAGCGACACAAACAACATGCAGAAGCATAAATGCACAGCTACGCACAAGACAGGCGTTGTGGGTCACGCTGATCACTCGACGCAGAAGTATAAATCAGCCTCAAGGAAGATGATGCAATGACAAGCTGAAAAGAAAAGTTTCTTGAACTTCTGTGCACAAATTATGAGAAAGTTTACATGTTTTCTAGAGCTTTTGGTTTTGAAAATATCATCGTCTTTTTTAAAGTGCTTTCCAGTGATGACTTCTTAAAGGTTTGTTTTATTGTTATGTCATTTACTCTAAAGCAAAAACAAAGGTCATTCTGTAATCCACAACACATCTTTCTTCCTTCTTTTCCGTAATTATGTACAGCGAGACACTTTTTTTGTCAAGCCTAAATCCACTGATGAATAATGTTAAATGTACTGTAACTTCCTATATAGATGGAGCTGCACATATTTTCTAGTGTCCAGCTCTGCTACTGATGATCCCGAGCTGAAGCGAGGTGCACACTGTACGATTTTGGGATATTAAACGAATCTTGAATTTTGATTCGATCGCACAGATCGGACATGCTGTTTGGAAAGGAAAAATGTGAGAACACGGCACGATTGATATTGTACGCTTTCAGTTGTGACCAAAGATCGTACAGTTGATGTCATATAATTGCCTTTTATACAGGGTCATACTGTTTTGTGGCAAAATAGGGATTATAAAATGGCACAGTGTACACCCAGCTTAAATCAACACTGCAACTAGTTCAGTCCAGCTGCAACTTGCCTGGTGCCTGAGATGCATAAATTGTACTTACTGACTCAAATCTTGAATCTTTCGACAATTATTTGATTTATTAAAGGTGAAGTTCAGCCTGAAATTGAAGAAAAATGCCTCATTTATTTTCTTTCATGTGGTTTTAAACTGGCGGCATGGTGGTTAGCACTGTCGCCTCACAGCAAGAAGGTCAATGGTTCCATTCTCGGCTGGGCCAGTTGGCATTTGTGTGTGGAGTTTGTCCTCCGGGTGCTCCGGTTTCCCCCACAAGTCCAAAGACATGCGCTATAGGTGAATTGGGTAGGTTAAATTGTCCATAGTGTGTGTGAATTGGTGTGTATAGATGTTTCCCAGTGACGGGTTGCAGATGGAAGGGCATCCGCTGTGTAAAACATATGCTGGATAAGTTGGTGGTTCATTCTGCTGTGGCAACCCCTGATTAATAAAGGGACTTAGCCGAAAAGAAATGAATGAATAAAATTGGCCATAGTGTATGAGTGTGTGTCTGTGAATGAGTGTGTATATTTGTTTCCCAGTACTGGGTTGCGGCTGGAAGGGCATCCGCTGTGTAAAATATACTGTATGCTGGAATAGTTGGCGGTTCATTCCGCTGTGGCGAAAATGAATGAATGAATGGTTTTAAACCTCTGTTGAACGCAAAAGAAGACTTTTTGAAGATGGTGGTTCTATGACTTCCATGGCACGGGACTAAATGACTATGGAAGTCAATGGGTGTGCACCAACATTTTTCAAAACATCACCTTTTGAGTTCAACAATAAACTCAAATAGATTTTTAAACAATTGCGTGAGTAAATGAGGGCAGAAATAAAATTTTTGGGTGAAATATCCCTATGTAAAATGTGCAGTTACAACCAAATGCAAATATTTACTCAATATATACACCGCATTCACCAATGGCAGATTGCACTGGCAGTTATGTAATAAAAGGAGTTTTGTGTATGCAGAAAAAGCACCATCTCGTGAGAGAAGTGCTATGGCTTTAAGTGAGACTGGAAATGCATGAGATAAAAACATATTATATACGCCCAAACAGACGTGATTTATCTATCTAGTGGGCTTCAGTGATGTAGCAGAAATGAAAGCGTACAGTAGGACTTAATCAGTAAGAGAATCAGCATGAATCCACATCATATGCATGGAGAACGGCAGAATTTAGGGATGGCTTTCTGAACTAGAATGCATGGTTGTATGCTTGACCCATCATGCAACTCTTCAGCTTTCAGCTTTTTTATTTTCTCTGTGGTGAGCGGCTTTGCTTTTTTATGCAACTAATGGTCAATCGATTATGACGTAGTCTAGGATTACAGACGGACCGGTGGTTCCTCAGACTGTTTCTTTTTGGAAACTTTTGTCTTACCTTTTGCTCCAAACCGAAGTCAAGTGTTTCTATTCTCAGTGTTTCTACAAGCTATCCCCTGAAATCTCTTTCTCAGAGAAGTCAAACCAATAAAAATGTATTTATTACAAGATGAACTGCATTGTTTTGTTTCTTATCACAGTCTCAGCATGTTTCAAGTCAAATTTAAGACCTTTTAAAGACCCTTATGAATGAAATTTCGGACTGCTACAGGGCTAAATGCTATAGATTTTTTTGAATGGCCAGTTGGTTGAGCAGAAGTTCATTCGGAAATTTCTGAAAAAATTAAATCTTAGCCACATATTTTAAATAATGTTCGGGCAAAAAACAAGCAAACCCTAGACATATATGTACCGATTTTATCAACATAACTTTAAAGAGCCCTTATTATTGGTTTCTGAAAATGAGCTTTCATGCAGTGTGTAACAGTAAATGAAAAGTGAATGAAAACATCCAGGCGAGGTTTAAATCTGATAGAGCACTGTGTTTAAAACTAGATTAACGAAGTAGTTGAATAAATGAATCGTGTTAGGTTCGGATCTTTTGCCTGAATTCGTCAACGTCGATACAGTATATCACCAAATATCTAATGTAATGTAATGTAATGTAATGTGTATTTATATAGCACATTTATTGTGTATGGCCATACACCCAAAGCGCTTCACAATCATGAGGGGGGTCTCTCCACACCACCACCAGTGTGCAGCGTCCACTTGGATGATGCGACGGCTGCCACAGGACAACGGCGCCAGTGCGCTCACCACACACCAGCTATTGGTGGAGTGAAGAGATAGTGATAGACCCAACTCAGTGGAAGGGGATGATTGGGAGGCCATGATCGTATGGGCCGATAGAGGGACTTTGGCCAGGGCACCGGGGTTACTGACAGTGTAGTGTCCCCATCACTTTTACTGGGGCATTAGGACTCACATAGACCACAGGTTGAGCGCCCCCTGCTGTCCTCACTAACACCACTTCCAACAGCAACCTAGTGTTCCCTAGTGGTCTCCCATCCTGGTACTGACCAGGCTCAGCCCTGCTTAGCTTCAGTGAGTAACCGGTCTTGGGCTGCAGGGTGACATGGCTGTGGCCATCTAGTGCCGAATCCGGTAAAACGTGAACGTGCCTTTTCCTTCAGACACTAGCAGAGCGCGGAGGATCATGGGACTGATCATGACATGAAGGTGACGATCACTGCAGATGGGGATTCAGCTGAGGGGAATAAAGGGTTAAAGTTTCACAACAATACCAAAGTACAGCCAACCATGTGCTGTGCTTGTTCCTGCCATATTTCAGATTTTTGATACAATAACTTATGCAACGATACAGGATTCATCAGCCGTTTGCTATTAAAGGAAGGAGCAGCAGACTATTATGTATGGGACTTTGTCAGTAACTGTTACAGTTCATATGGACCAGTTTCTTCTTCCTCCGGATCGTAACATGTAAGTGTGATTAAAATTGTTGTCTTGTTTTCTGTATTTTGCAAAATATGTATTTAATAGTGTGTTGTTACTTGTAATCGCTCTGCATAGCTTGTAATCACGGATCTATGATAGATCAGTGCTTGTACTGTATCTCTCAGGTTAAATCTGTATGGGGCTGTTCACATATTGTGTCCAAAACTACGTTGAAAACGTGATGCGTGCTTCTTTACTGATTTAAATGCATTTCTGAGCTGTTGATCCTCTGCTGTTTGCCTTTGCTATGGCCACCATCAGCAGTTATTACATTGGTGCGGCGCGGTCAATTTTCAAAATAGTTCAACTTTTGCCACTGTGTGGATTAATACTGAATATGTGTCGCTGTCATTACTTGGGATTAGGGTTAAGAGTAGAGTAATATGCTGGTGATTAACTGCATTGCTTTATTGGATTGCTGCATTGGGGTCTGACACACTCTCTGCTACTTCATAACCATGGTGGACGTTTCTCTGTCTCGCATTGAACCAGTCGACCAATCGCAACAGACTGGGTCATTGGACCAATCACAGCAGATTAGTGCAAAGCAGGGGTTTGGAAACAAATGAATCACTGAATAAATCATATGGGAGTCGTTGGGATAATAATTAGGTAAAAATAAATAAATATTATAAGACAACAAAAGTGTTTTTTTTTTTTTTGACCTTGCATGCTCATCGCTCCTTAAAAAAATAGGACCTTTTGTTATGTAAAATAAGGGCTTTTTAAAACTTACAAAATATATATATATATAATAAACTACTCTATATGGTCTATATATAACGGAGGCCAGCTAGTGTGTACTGTGCAGGTAAACCTCACTCCTCTGACCTCTAAAGGTGCTCTAAACGCTAGAGGCCATGGTCTTTAGCCTCCTTGTTAGAGCAACCGACTCCCATGCGGAAGGTCGCCGGTCCGAAACCAGCTTGGAGCGGGTTGGTTAGCGTAGGACCGGTGGGGTTACATTGGTGCCGTGACCCGGGTGGGAGTAAGGTTTAGGGGGGGTGAGTGTAACGGAGGCCAGCTAGTGTGTGCTGTGCAGGTAAACCTCACTCCTCTGACCTCTAAAGGTGCTCTAGCGACAGACGCTAGAGACCATGGTCTTTAGCCTCCTTGTTAGAGCAACCGACTCCCATGCAGAAGGTCGCCGGTTCGAAACCAGCTGGGAGCGGGTTGGTTAGCGTAGGACCGGTGGGGTTACATATACATACAATATTATTGTAGGGATGACAATTTAATGCTATTTGTAAGTAGAGTAATAAAACAGATTTCTTGCTGGTGATTGGATGGGTGTTGGTCTGATTGGGTATAGCATTAGATGGAAATGGTAAAATTAAGACCTCAAGACAACATTTTTAAGTTTTTAAGGCAAAAAAAAATGTTTTTGAAACTTTAAGATTCATATATTTATTCCATATTGCTAAAAATGCAACTGCACGAGTCTTCAGGTGTAAAGCCAACAGCTGTTGATAATGGTTCATATCCACCAAATGTTCACCTTTGAGCTGAATGTATGATGTGGTAAAAGCCTCAAAGTGATCCCACAGCGTTTGTTAGAGCCTCCACCAGCTGGAAGTAGTTATACTTGATATCATATTCCATGTCATACCAGAAATTCACTGCCAAGACAAAGAGAAAGATCATTTTGATTTGAGATAGATGAAGTACACAAAACAATAAAGGTGTGTGTCCACCGAAGGATTTTTTTTTTGCGCTGCAGAAATGTGAGATGAGCGTTATTTTCTGTTGTTGTCAATGTAAACGTCAGGTTTTTAAAACACCAGCTCTGTAGCCACAAAAACTATAGAATACACAGGACGTGTCACTCATAATTTTAAATGGGGAAAAGTGTAACGGTCAATATGGCGAATAAAGCCCCGCCTTCTAGTACAGGAGCCAATCAGTGATTGCTATCCGCTTGTTAAGTGTGAAGTCACGCAAAGGGGCTTCCGGGTCCAAGCGCTCTATTCAAATGTATGGGGAGACTCATGAAGTGGTAATTTTAAATGTTTACAAAGCGATTTAATACTTTCAAAAATCACGATCACAATATATATGTCCATGCCTAATATCCGATGGCCAGAAAGTGATTCATTTTTTTATAAATTGTTAAAATTTTAGTATTTGTGATGCAGCAAGCCCAGAGATTGTTGCGTACACAATGGCTGCGTCTGAAACCGCATACTTCCATACTATATAGTACGCTAAAATCAGTATGGGAGCCGAGTAGTACGTCTGAATTCATAGAATTCGGAAATCAGTAAGTGAGAAGTACCTGGATGACTTACTACTTCCAGCGAGATTCTGGAGTGCGCATCCCATGCACGCTGCGCTATCCTATAATGCCCCGCGAGAGAATTCATGAATGGAAATGAAGCGACGCAACTGACGCAGGTAGGTCACGTGACCATGACAAAATGGTGGATGTAGTACGCCCCATAGATGTATACATTAGATGTCACCTGGCCTATTGTTGTCTATTGGACGGAATGCATCAATAGCGCCGCCATCTTGCTACAGGGTAGCGCTCCTTTGAAATGAATGCGGGACCAAGGTACAGTGGAGGACTGTGGCCATCCAAAGCCAGAGATATACACATATACACATATATCTATGATCGGGAGTTTTCCTGGATGTTATTATGTCATTTTTTTTTCCTAATTACGAAAATTATAATTTTACATCACTTTTCTACATTGATGGATCAGTGACCGCACGGGCATTCCTGACAAAGCTTGTGTTTTTGTGTACAGAAATGTACTATTCACCCTCCCTGTTAAATTTGATCTAATCATGTCCAGAAACACACCTCCTCTCCTGCTTTCACTTCTCATACTGACGGAGGGAGTGATTCGTTTGTGAATGAATCTCCATTATGAATGACTCCTTCTCTAACGTTAGCCGACAATAATACAAGTTTCTGGCAGCGCAGCATCTCGTTGTCATATTTCTTTAGCATTGTTTGCTGATTTTATTCAACAAAACTAGCATAAGCCGAGTGTTTAGTGCGAGTTGGAGCTGCTTTGCCGTATGGTGAATGCAGTAAGTGACTGATATCATCAATAACGTTACCTGATTAGCACAAAAGTTCAGAACATACAAAAACAGAAAAAAACGTAATATTACCTATGAAATGTTCTGCTTTTGTGCTTTGTTTTCTTTGTTTGCTCGTTACTACACCCGTAGACAGCGCTAAAGTCCCGCATCTTCACGTAATAACATTGTCTTGACTAGTGCGGTTGAATGACATTTGTCCTGGGACCACTGTACCAATGTGGCGGCGCTATAGACGCATGATCAGGGTCCCTATGCGATATCTAGTGTATATATCTATGGTACGCCCGAATTCCATTCATATTGCTCACATTCATACTGTATAGAACGTACTTTTCTAACGGCGAGTAGTACGTTTAAATTCGAATGTAGTACCTACTAAGTAGCAGGCAGTTTCGGACGCAGCCTATGACTTTATATAAAATTAACTTTAATGTGTGTTTTGAATTAAAAGTGATCATAAACAAATAGTTTCTCAACTCAAATGAGTGGCGGCTTGGACCTGAAAACAGTATTACATACGTCACCAACACGTCATCACTTAACAAGTGGATAGACTGAGGATTCTCCAGAGCAGGGTCTCAGACCAGACTTGAGTTTTTGCTGATTTTGTGTGATTCGAATGTTAACAAGCAAAACTAAAGAGACAGTTGTTGTTTAATTGCATTGGTGATTCCTAATATTAAATTTGATTATAAGCTTGGTGAGCAACTTTGGAGAATTTCATGTTTCCTCATTCAAACAGAACACCCGAGCATACAGCTGTTTCAAAGATGGCCGCCAAGTGAAAAGACTTGCCTTAATAAGGGACTCAGCCGGCCGCTGAGTGTACCTTTAAAAAATGGTCTTTGCGTTTATGTGTGTGTTTAAAATAAACGTCAATCTCAACATGTTTTTAAACACATTGACAATTGGAAAAGAGCCCGCATTTCTGCAGTGGAAAAAAAAAAACCAGAATCGGTGGACACGCACCCTTAAAGTACAGATACTGCACAATATATCATTTCAGCATGGATATCGCTATGTGATCAATCGCTGTAGTCACATCACAGGATATGCAATGTCGAGTCTGAATTATTGAGGCCTGTGACTGTGTAATAATTCTAAAAGCATTCAGGCATAAGAAACTGTATCGCTTGTAACTTTAATAACAATTAACTTTATTGAATTATTTATAAAAACAAAGGCTAAGACTATAAAACCCTAAAACACTGTTTATTTGATTTGTATCTTATTGTATTTATCCAACCCAGGCTTATTGCAGATACATATCCAGGGGTCCGTTCTTCATACCCTGCTAAAATGATCTAAGATGATTTGGCAGATCCTGGATCTTTTGATCTTGATAACTGATCTCTGGCTAATTTGGTTTTTTCAAACAAGTTCACGAATCAGATTAAAATGTCTGAATGAACTGATCTGAGATCACTGTGTGTGTTGTGAAGGCCAGATCTATCGATCCTCCAAATCTTAATCAGCAATGCAATGATTGGCTGATGCACAGCAGTGTAATGACATCATCTGATTAATATTCCATTATCCAACTAGGTAAAATTACATAAAATTCTTAGTGAACTGTTTATTAAATATGATAGCCAATAACTTTACACATTTGTTGTGGGCTGCAGGCTTTCATGCGTCAAGAGTTTAGCAATTTATTTCGTTTTACATTTAGAGTGGATTTTCTTTATTATAGTAGACTAGGCCTATTCAAGTTTCCTAATCGGTGTGAGAAATAACTGTTTATTGTTGATGTCCTAACCCTAAACCCAACCGATAGTGTTTTCAAAAGCAATCTAGAAAATGAAAAGCAGTTGCAGTCGCATGATTCCACAAGGTTTTCAGCCTGTTTATTTTTTATTCTTTTAGCTTTCGTTTTACCTGGTTTCTGGAACGGTTCTTCCCCAGACTTTTAACCCCCCTTTCAATGTCAACTCTGCTCCACATCTATGGCGGCAAATCAATGCCAATATTAATCGAGCGCAGCGGTGATGTTTGCGCACGAGGAGAAGTAAACCGTGAGCAGATTACAGGTCTACACGCGAGAAAACTACAGCACGCGAGCGCACAGGGGATCTTCACATCATCATCTGTGCGCACGATGGACGCTCTCGCGAGCGAGGTCATGCCTACAGCACGCGCGCGCGATCAGTTCTCTCCGCTCGCTCGCAGGTTCTTCTCTCTGCTCGCGCGAAACATTTTGGATTTTTGTCAGTCCTGGGGCGGGACTTGGTTTACTTGTTCTCTCTAACGCTATTGGCTACTCTACCTTTCCGGAAGTTAGCCAGGATTGGACGCAGGTTAAAAGATCACGCCATTAAATATATATACAATTTGCAAGTCATAATCATAAGAAACTTCCTGAGAACTTTATGACCTTTATGAGGATTCAATCTCGAGAAATAGTCAAATATTGATAATTAATCTTCTAAAATAATGACTTGCATTCTTGAAACATGACTTTCTGAACCCATTTGATTTGTCCTGTGCAGCACTTGTCTGGTTTTTTGTATTTTACTTCATTATTAACCCCAACAGCAGAGCTCATTATGACACTTGGGGTTGATCTTTCTAGGAAATATTATCTTCAGAAGAGTTTATTTGGTTTTTAGATCTTTCCATACAATGCATATGTGCAGTGCAGCTTTGTATGCAGGTAATCTGCTCACGGTTCACTTCTCATCGCACGCAAACATCACCGCTGCGCTCGATTAATATTGGCAAGTCCATCGGCATAAGCGAGGAGCTACTGGGCAAACTGCTAACACTGGAAAAGCTGTCCATACGAAGGTAAGCAGTCAAAGGTAGCGATTTACAGATGAAATGCAGAAGTACCTCTGGGTACATATTTTGTGGTCTCCGGAAATGTAGACAGGGGTACGTATCCGCAATGAGCCTGTTTTGTATTTACCTACCCTAGTAAAATGTAAAAACACTCGAGTAACAAAGATGTTTAACCAAAAATGTGACAAAAATGTTTTATTTCTTTTATCACAGGCTGAACTATCTGAAGTGAAATAAAATTAGAGGCATCTACAAAAATTTGTAACTTTAAGCCTAGTTCACTCTACAGGATTTAAAGCCCGATTTGAAAGTTAACAAGCTCGCCGACAGATCGGGCTTTGATCAAGAACAAATCTGCAGGTGCTCGGTGCTCAGCAGTCTATATGTGTGAACTACTGAACACATCAAAGAGCCTCGCTGATGCATCGCCAACACCACACAGACAAAAATCCAATATCTAGCATGCTGCATATTCCAGAGCAGCCGGCTGACTCCTCCCCCATTCTGTAATTATTAGAATTACCATACTGGTCATGTTCTCAAATAAGACGTTATAATTACATACAAAGTTTCTAACACCCACAAAGGTCTAGGCCTCACTTTCATTTTTTACTTTCAAACAGGAGCTATTTCGCGGCACAGAAAATAATGTTTTGAAATAAATATCTGAAGTAAATTTCTGTTTTTGCTATCAGAATGTTATGTTTATATTAGCAGGAGGCAAAAAGGCACACATTTAAAGTCACAGCAGACATGATGCATGCAGTCATTTTGACCCATATGGTAATTAAAGGTATATGTTCAAGGTAAAATGCTCAGTTCTTGACTGTTTTGTAATAATAAAAAAAAAAAACAATGTTAGAAAGAAATACACAGATATTTAGGAAACGTCAGGGTGTTATGGATGCTAGTTTGTTTTCAAAGAGTTATTAAATTACAAGAATTAAAAACTCTCTTACCGCCTCTGTAGTTATAGTGTTAAAGTCACATCGATCCACTTAAACCTTGCTGTCAGTGATGTCAGCACACAAGCAGCCAATAGTGTTGTATCAATAGTGTTTTTGACAGCTCCTCCCTCAAAATTTCATTGGCTGTGGTTAGGTATTTTGACTGAGCTGTTGGGGAACGAGTTGCTGTCAGATCATGTAGTGTGTGACCCCCCCCCTCTTGTGGATTATTTACATAGTGCCACGTAGTGTGAACACCACAGCAATTAAAAGGCACAGCATCAAGTCATGTAGTGTGAACGGCACAGTGATCTGCCGATGTTTAAAGTCATGTAGTGTGAACTAGGCTTTAGCAGACAACTATACATTGTATGATCAAGGATGTTACAAAATGTAATACCTAGCATTTAATTCCTTTTATGGGCCTTACATTTCTCTAAATTGATTTATAAACTTGTAATATTTTTAAGTCTCCGCAGACACTGACGCATATTTAACCCATTATGAATTTTGTCTTGTTTAATTTATTAAAATTGTTGTGATCATTTCGGCTGTGTTGATGCAAAACGTATAAACTGTAACCAAAAGGTGCATTTATAAACAAAATTAAAAAATCATGATCAGAAATATTAATTGCAGAACAGAAATTACTAACCTGCTATGCAGCCGTGAGACTGTCGCACATGATGGAACCAGAGCGAGGGCAGATACAACATCTCTCCTGCTTTAACAGTGCAGTGCAGAGCTTTGGCATGTCTGTATGAGGGAAAACGCTCGAAATCTGGCTTCAGTGGGTCTAGGGGGATCCATGGCACCTGACAGACATGGTACTTATTAATACAAGTTATACAACCATCACTGATTACCTATAAAACAAGCAAAAATATGTTTTCCAGTTTTTTTCAGTGGCGTTGTTGCATTTCTCACAACACTATTTACATTTGCACAACAGTTAATGCATTTCTCAAAACAGTTAGTACAAACTGCAAAACCTAGATGAAAACCTGCAAAAGTGTGTCTCTTGCTCAAAATCGACAGCTCATTCCTCGAAAGCAAGTATTGATGTCAATAAAAGTGGCAGTGTCATCAAGATGAAAAGTCCTGACATCATTGTTTATGAACAAGATAATCAAATGCTTAGTCACTGATAGTCAACAGTTTACTCTGTAAAGTTTTCTCCAATGCAAAAAATGCAGATTTTGGCGACACTTGCTGAAAATGCTCAAGACAGCACTTTATACTGTTTGAACAGCCATTTAAAAACTACAGTAAAGTTAGACATCACTGCATTTAGTAAGGTATCAGAGAACAACACACTCAATGTGTTTCACATTTTTATGTTTTTTGCAATTCTAATTTATTCACAGCATTGTGCAAAAGAATAAACTCACCCTTATTTACAACAAACATAAACTTCCATTGGGTAGAGCTGTGCACAACTGTTAAACAATATTACAGTACATATTAGAACTAAACCTACAACATACACAGGTCTGTAAATCATTCATCAAATTGTTCAATATAGAAGCCATTTTCAGGGAAAAAAAAAAAAGATATAATATTTTTTTATTAAATTAGCTTGACAGATTCTTGTTCAACATTTGTGTATGTAATGACTAGGGATGTAACGGTATCAGAATTTCACGGTACGGTAATACCTCGGTATGAATGGCACGGTACGGTATTTATTGAATAATTTACAGGAAAAACAAAACTAATGAAAAGACTCGAAAAAAGTGCCAAAAGTGTTTATTTACCTTAGCACTGAACATATTAATGACATCCATCTATCTGTAAGTTTCGAAACAGGAACTTCAATTTTTAATTTTTAATAACAAAAAACTATTAAACCATATAAAAAAAATAAAGTTTCAATTTAGTATTGTTGAAAACTCATCACATTCAACATTTAATCACTCATTCACTTAGATAGAGATGGGTTTTTAAGGAAAATTATCATATAACTATAATCTGGTAAAAGCTGGTATCTCTGGGCATGTCCCCTGCAACAGATAAAAAAACCCTCTCATTTGGGACTGAAGTTTCTGGGACAGAGATATGACTTGGCCCAGGTTGACAGCAGTGGGTAACGCTGTGCATTGTCTTTCCACCACTTGAGAGGACAAGCCATGAGTGAGATAGAGGTCTCCTTGCGGTACAAGTCAATGTCTGAATCAATCTAACAAGTGTGCTGTGTTCTGCAGTCCCCATAACTGTTTTTAGTCGCATTCCCCGACTTATATTTCATCACAGTCTGGCAGTGCCTGCATACAGTTTTTTTCTTTGTCTGTCACCTTTTCTCCTTTTTCATATCTTTTTAGAAAGAAACTGAAATGCTTCCAAACATCCAATTTAAAACCCGCTTAAGGTTTGATCATTTTCAGCTCTTTTTCTTCCCCGCTACTAGCTACACACTCCATTTCCGCATTACTGGATCTGTAGTGACAACAGACCGCAAAGGATGATGGCCACGCCTAGGCTGATGGGAATTGTAGTTCACGCTACCTCCCGTTCGCTTCATTCGCCTAAGCAAACTTTTCTCAGAAATATAGTTTTATATTATATTATATTATATTATATTATATTATATTATATTATTCATTCTTTCATTTTCCTTCTGGCTTAGTCCCTTTATTTATCTGGGGTTGCCACAGCTGAATGAACCGCCAACTTATCCAGCATATGTTTTACACAGCGGCCTTTCACCTACAACCCAGTACTGGGAAACATCCCTACACACTCATTTACACACATACACCATGATCAATTTAGTTTATCCAATTCACCTATACCACATGTACTTGGACTGCGGGGGAAACCGGAGCACCTAGATGAAACTCACATAAACATGGGGTGCCAACTGACCCAGCCGGGGCTCAAACAAGCTACCCACTGCACCACCGTGTTTCCCCTATATAATATAATATAATTAATATAATATAATATAATATAATATAATATAATATAATATAATACAATATAATATAATATAATATAATATAATGGCTATACTTTAATAAATTAAGCTGAACTGTTTTGATTCACGTTTTGAATAGCCTAAAAGTTCCCTGTATTATGTACACACTTTGTACACACTTGCTCTGCACCTTACAGCTTAATTCTGAATTATAATAATTCAAAACTCTATTATATTAGTATAATAATTATATTATTATAAATCTTGATTTAATAAAAATATATATAATCTGTTCAAAGATAATCCCTTCCATTTATTTTTGTTTTTTTGAGCATTGTTGTTGCACTCCAAACGTGACTTTGTGGTTTAGTGTTGGAAAACACAAATGACTATAGTATTTTTTCCTTTTGGGAATGGCATGTATATTTGCAGTATGTTTTGCTGAATTGATCACATTAAAGAAAAATATTTTAAATTAATTTATTAGAAATTATTTCAGTCAATATATGTCCGTTTTGCAGTTTGAGTTTCACAAAAACCCCTCATGTTTCATTTGTTGTGCTTCTTTGTCTACAGTTGTATCAATTGCTAATTAATTAACTATTTAAAATTGCTTTTGTGCCTTGAATCAATTTATTTAGTGAATTTTATTCGTTTTCATGTCATTTGCAAGTTTCCCCAGTCATTTGACTTTAAAAGAAAACATTTTAGTGTATGCCTTGTTACCATAGTGATGATAGAACATGTTCTAAGAATGGAATGTTGCAAAGTGTACAAGAATTCTTGCATCCTAAAGAAGCTCTTGTTGGTTTGTTGAAGTGACAGTGAACTGGTGGTGTCTTTTGGCTTTGCAGTGTTTTTGAATACTTGTGTTTTCCAGTGTTTCATCGCTGTCTTAGCTATAAAACATCTCTGTTCAATGAGTGATTCACGGTGCAAGACCGAAATCCTCACAGTATTCCAGCTGTCCAGCGAGTGCAAACCCCGAACATCTGAGTGGTTCAAGGTGAATACCCGAAACCCTCTACCAATTGATTTAATGGCCGACCAGTGTGATAGAGATACTACATCCTCAACACTGGATCTCGAACCTGCAACAACGGTTGCTGAAATGAAGGAAGACGGAGTGAAAGTAGAACTTGAGAAGATCTCCTTCCCCGAAGCCTGCGAGAACTCCCAGAGCCAGAAAAAAGTGCAGCTCGAAACACCTATAAACAGCACCAGTAGTGAGTCATATTTACATTGTGGTATGAATATTCAGGGTTTTCCCAACATAACATACACTGCAAAAAATGCTTTTCTTACTTAGATTTTTTGTCTTGTTTCTAGTCCAAATATCTAAAAATTCCTAAATCAAGAAGAGTTTTCTAGACAAGCAAAACATATTGTCTTGTTTTGAGAAATAATAAGCCAATATTAAGTGAGTTTTTCCTTAAAACCAGCAAAATAATCTGCCAATGGGGTAAGCAAAATAATCTTACATCAAAAGAAAAAACAAGATTAATTTGCTTACCCCATTGGCAGATTATTTTGCTTGTTTTAAGGAAAAACTCACTTAATATTGGCATATTATTTCTCAAAACAAGACAATATGTTTTGCTTGTTTAGAAAATGCTTCTTTATATAAGAAATTTTAAATATTTAGACAAGAAACGAGAAAAAAAAATCTAAGCAAGAAAAGCATTTTTTGCAGTGTACTTACAATTATAAAAATTAATGTTGGCAGAGGGTAAATATTTAAATGTGTAAATGTTTGTACAGTATAATAGACAGCTGGTTGAATTGCTGTTTTCCTGAAGAGGCTATAGCAGGATGCAAATGTGATAATTATTTGTTTATAATAACTACTGGCATTATTAGTTCATATTTATGATATTGGCCAAATCAAGTGTTTTGAAATGAGACGATTTAGCCTACAGAGGACAGATCTCGTCAACAGGCAACGGTTAATAAGCAATAATAACATTTGTAATGACTTTTATCAAAGTGATTTTAAAACTTAGTTTAAGCGATCTGAGGGCAAAACAAGGTTTACAAAAGCTAGAAATAGATTTCCTTTGATCCACACATGTACACATAAACATAAATTGTCTATATAATCACTTTTTAGTAAGACATTTCCTACTCTATTTGTTTTTTAACATGCGTTTAGATATCCAAGTAAAATAAACCTAATTCATACATTTAATCTGGAGATTTCTATTAAACATGTCCTGCCATTATCAGCTCGCAATGAATATTGTAACCACAGATTGTGTTTTTTAATACCTGGGAAACAACGGACGCATTTGGAGGCTGCTTTTAAAGGGGCCTTCGAATTTGTTTGAAATGAGACTGTCTTCTTCACAACACGATGACACAGCACACTTTGAATGCAGCCTCTGAAATGAGACACAGCTATTATTACATCAGTGGGCTAATCACTGTGGTACACGGTTAACACACTGCAGAAACAGCTGAATTAGAGAAAATTAAATATTACTATATTTACTAATAATATATTAAATGGTGAATATTCACTTTAATATTACTGGGCTATGCATTAAAGTGCATCCTAATAAAACAATCCTGTAAATTAATGTCATTTCTCATTTCCAGCTTTTCTGATACAATTCTACTTTCCAATCCCTTAGTAAAACTAAGCTTTTGTTTGTCTTGGATTTTGGTGAATGTTCATAATGGATATATATGAGATGTGCAATCTTTTCTCTTATAACAGATGGGGAGAAAGTGAAGAAGAAGAATAAGAAGAAGAAAAAGAAGAAGAGCAGGATTGCCTCTTTCTTTAGAGCTGTCGGCAGGATGTTTTGCTTCACTGCAAGGAAAGAGCAGCTCAGTACTCTCAGCTCAGAACCATGCTCTGATGGTAAATGATCATTTTTGCATCTACATCTTTTTTGGACTATAATATTATAAACAAGCTGTATTTTTACTTCCACTTATCTGGAGTTTAATGTCTCCTTGAAAATGACTGTACAATGTGTACATTTCTCTTTCAACAGATGATGAGAATGACATCTCTGAGCAGAAGATTATGGTGAAAGAGGAGGAGGGGGAGATGGTGGAGGAGGAACAGATAAAAAAGAAGAAGGAGGAGGTGATAGAAGAGGAGGAGGAGGAGATGGTGGAGGAGGAACAGATAAAAAAGAAGGAGGAGGAGGTGATAGAAGAGGAGGAGGAGGTGATGGAAGAGGTGGAAGAGATGATGGAAGAGGTGGAGGTGATAGAGAAGGAAGAGGAAATGACTAAGGAGGAGAGGATGGAAAGGAAGGAGAATATGAAGAAAGAGGAGGAGATAAAGGAGGAGAACAAAAAATTCACGGAGGAAGAAAAGATAAAGGATGAGACTGATGATGGGTGGACAATGGTGGACGATGAGCAGCGGGAGGAGATCGAGTGGCCGACGTGGAAGTCGAAATCCATCGCTACTGTTCCCCACATCCCTGAACTGGGCAAAAGCAAATATGTGGTCTTAAAAATAAGCAAGTTAAAAAAGTTGCAAAACAAACAACAGGAGGAGGAGAAGAGACTCAAGGAAAAGATCAGTAGACAGATAACAGTGGCAAAGTTTATAATTCTGAAAATTAAGGAGGAGAATGAAAAGATGAGGCTGGAAGAGGAGGAGGAGGAGAGACAAAAGAAAACAGTAAGCAGAAGGGTATCCAGCACAAAGACTTTAATAGTGAAAATGGAGGAGGAGGAGAAGATGGGGGAAAAGAAAGTAAAGGATGATGAAAAGGAGGAGGAGGATAACATAGAGAAGGTTAAGAAGAGGAGGAGGAGGAGAAGGAGAAATCACAAGATGAAAGAAGAGGAGAAGAAGGAGGAGGAGAAGAAGGAGGAGGAGGAGGAGGAGAATAAAGAGAAAGTAAAAAAGAGGAGGAGGAGGAGGCGAAGGAAAAATTCCACAGAGGGGGAGGAGGAAAAGACAGATAAAAAGAAAGAGAATGCAGAGAAGAAGTGTGTGAATCCAGATCCCCACAAGGGAAGTGACCGAAATCACCAAAAACCCCAAACCAGACCTGCTCCAGTGTGGAGGCAGCAGGGAAGACTACAAGGCGGAGCAGGAAAGACGACAAGCTTTTATTCTGCTGGTTGGGGCAAATTAAAAGAAGTGAAGAAGGAAAAGACAGAGAATAAGAAAGAGAATGCAGAAAAGAAGAGGTGGAGGAATCCAGATCCCCACAAAAGTGACAGAAGTCATCTGTCCCACACCAGACCTGCTCCAATGCGGAGGCAGCTTTAAGAGCACGAAAGACTGTCACCTTTTATTCTGATGGTGGAGAATGAGGAGATGTAAAAGAATGTAAATAAATGTCTGTTGTACAAAAAAAAAATGTTTGTTTTTCTGTGTGTCGAGTTTATTTGGTCAATTGTCTGTTTCCAAAGTGTTGAATTACGTTTCGGTTGTGTTGCAAGTTCTAAAAAACAAACACGTTGCAAAATTTTATCGTCATCCTTCCACTTAATTTATTTTCATGCTTTCTCCCCTTTTTATCCTGAAAGAGGGGATATGGTAATGCGTTTAATATTCACCTACTTTACAATAGCTAAAAAGTTAAGACTTAAGTTTTCAATATTACAGCATTTTACTAGAATCACAGGCCACTGACTGTTTCTATGGGCCTACTCACACTATGCCATCCGTACCGTGCCCAGGCCCGTTTCCCGGATCGTTTGAGAAGTGTGAGTGCGCTGAATCGGGCTCAAGCACGGTTCACTTGGCCGGCCCTGGCCCGGTTGGAAGAGGTGTGCCTGAGCGCGGTTCACTTGGGCTTTGGCGCGGTACGCTTGTGTGTGAGTGCAAAACGCGCCAAAGCCCGAAACTGAAAGCGAGACGTGACTTTTAAGGGGCTGTTTCATATGGATTTATTAATCATTCTTACTGTTCAGTGATCGCAAACTGCCGTAGTTTATTAAAGACGAGAACTCCTCACAGCATGACAGCTGCGCGCCTTCAGCAGACCTCCTCATTCCTGCAGCACGAGGGCTTTATGATTGTTTATGAGCGCCAAAAGTGGCGGATCTGTCCGGTGAAATATCTGACTGCGTGTCCCCGCATCCCTAAGGACTGTTTGGCGAAATATTTGACTGCATGCAACTGCATATCAAACGACTGAAACGATATAACTAGAGAAATCTCCACTGTGCTACTGGGTGAGAGCGTATGGCAAGCCGTTTTAGCATTTAAACCTTGTTCTGACTATCCATAAATATATATTGAGAGATATCTCTAAATATATTTTGACTAGTCATAATTATAATTCGACTAGTCAGAGTGGAGATATCTGCAAATATATTATGACTGACTAGTCATATTCCTCCATTGACTATGAAAATATTTGCAGATATCTCTAAATGAGTTTTGACTAGTCACAATTGTAATTAGAGATATCTCCAAATGAATTTTGACTAGTCAAAAATCCAATTCAAGATATCTACAACTGTAATTCAACTATTAGTAAATTAATTAGAGATATCTTCAAATATATTTGTAAATATCTCTAAATATGACGAATTAAAGATATCTCCAAATGTATTATGACTAGTTAAAACTCAGTTAGAGATATCTCTAATTACAATTGTGACTAATCAAAACTCATTTAGAGATATCTGCAAATATTTTTCAACGGAAGTCAATGAAGGAATATGACTAGTCACAATATATTTGCAGATATCTCCAATCTGATTTTGTACTAGTACAATTGTAATTGCAGATATCTCTAATTGTCATTCTGAGTAGTGGAATTATAATTATGACTAGTCAAAATATAATTAGAGATATCTCTGAATATGTTTATGGAGTTAGAACAAAGATTTAAATGCTAAAAAGGCTTGCCATAGAGAGCGCTTCTCACTGAACAGCGCAGCAACGATGACGTAAGCGTGCCAAGGCCCGATATGGTGTGAGCGCGGGCCGTCTGGGGAGACGGGAGGGGGGACAAGCGTGCTTTGGCCCGGTTCGAGGCAACTGTACCTAGTGTGAGTATGGCCTATGACTATTATTAAATTGTAACAGGTATAGTTAGTTTGCATATTATTATATATTAATGTGAATGGACTTCTTTTCTAAAGGTATTAGATTTGTGGCATCTGTAAGTTTTTTTATATTGATGACTCAAGCAATGAAAGGAGGACTATTAGTTTTATATGGAATGACTATTCAGCATTCACAAGTTTAGTTAATTTTGACTGACATGACATAAGCAAATGATAATGTTATAAAACAGCAGAGAGTTGTATGAAAGCAATTGATGCATGATCAAAAGCATCTGCAATTTGTTGGAAGGAATGAGAAACTGCCACTATGATGTGCACAAAAGACTAATTGTTTTAGGAAATGCATTAACTGTTGTGCAAATGTAAATAGTGTTGTAAGAAATGCACCAAAGCGACTGAGAAAAACCGTAAAACATTTACTTTGGGTGAGTTTTCTTCATCCACTATTTCAAAGGTGCCGTCGTCTTTCTGTCTGTATGTTGCTGGCTGGTAGAGCTCTGTGAAGAGGAAGAAAATACAATGCTAAAAAAGTCCTCCTGAGGCCATTTCAATATTAAAAACTACTCATTTTCAATAATTATTAGCACAATAATAGTATTATATTATATTGATGAAGGTCTTCTTACCATACGGTATGAAAGGTCTATCAGTCGGAGGAAGTAAAACAAACTCTTTCTGTCCAGAAATCACACAATATAGATTCTCATAATGATCTTTATGCACTGCAGATAAAAAAATAACAATTATAATAAGTTCACTCACAAGTAAATAAATGAATGGATTTATATCCATTATATACACTCCCTGGCCACTTTATTAGGTACACCTGTCCAAGTGCTCTGAAAATTCTAATCAGCCAATCATATGGCAGCAACTCAATGCATTTAGGCATGTAGACATGGTCAAGACAATCTGCGGCAGTTCAAACCGAGCATCAGAATGGGGAAGAAAAGTGATTTAAGTGACTTTGAATGTGGCATTGTTGATGGTGCCAGGCGGGCTGGTCTGAGTATTTTAGAAACTGCTGATCTGCTGGGATTTTCACACACAACCATCTCTAGGGTTTACAGAGAATGATCTAAAAAAGAGAAAATATCCAGTGAGCGGCAGATCTGTGGGCGCAAATGCCTTGTTGACGCCAGAGATCAGAGGAGAATGGCCAGACTGGTTCCAGCTGATAGAAAGGCAACAGTAACTCCAATAATTACTTGTTACAACTGAGGTATGCAGAAGAGCATCTCTGAACACACAACACGTTGAACCTTAAGGCGGATGGGCTACTGCAGCAGAAGACCACACTGGATGCCACTCCTGTCAGCTAAGAATAGGAAACTGAGGCTACAATTCACACAGACTCACCAAAATTGGACAATAGAAGATTAGAAATGGTCTGATGAGTCTCGATTTCTGCTGCAACATTTGGAGTGTAGAGTCAAAATTTGGCGTCAACAACATGAAAGCATGGATTCATCCTGCCTTTTATCAACGGTTCAGGCTGGTGATGGTGGTGTAATGGTGTGGGGGATATTTTCTTGGCACACTTTGGGCCCATTAGTACCAATTGAGCATCGTGTCACAGCCACAGCCTCCCTGAGTATTGTTGCTGACCATGTCTCTCCCTTAATGACTCCAGTGTACCCCTATTCTAATGGCTACTTCAAGCAGGATAATGCGTCATGCCATAATGTGTGAAATATCTCAGACTGGTTTCTTGAACATGACAATAAGTTCACTGTACTCAAATGGCCTCCAAAGTCACCAGATCTCAATCTAATAGAGCCCATTTGCATGTTGTGGAACGGAAGATTCGCATCATGGATGTGCAGCCGACAAATCTGCAGCAACTGTGTGATGCCATCATGTCAATGTGGACCAAAATCTCTGAGGAATATTTCCAGTATCTTGTTGAATCTATGCCACAAAGGATTAAGGCAGTTCTGAAGGCGAAACGGGGACCAACCCGGTACTAGTAGGGTGTACCTAATAAAGTGGCCGGTGAGTGTACATAGTTGAAGACTAAATTATTAGTTCTCCGGCAAAATGTTCTGTTTCCTAAGTGCTGTCAAATGGAGTGATTTTGTTCAACACGATTTTAGACATAATACAAATTTCTAATTATTTATTTAATCTTTTCCATGATGATAGTACATAATATTCATTCATTCATTCATTCATTTTCTTTTTGGCTTCGTCCCTTTATTAATCTGGGGTCGCCACAGCGGAATGAACTGTCAACTCATCCAGCATATGCTTTACGCAGTGGATGCCCTTCGAGCTGCAACTCATCAATAGGAAACACCGAACACTCATTCATTCATACACACACACACACACACACACACACACACACACACACACACACACACACACAACAGACAATTTAGCCTAACCCAATTCACCTGGGGCCTGTTTAAGTAAGGAGGTTCAAACAACTCAGAGTTTAAACTTGAACTCTGAGTTGATTTACCGAGAGATTAAAAACTCTGAGTTTTCCGTTTCAGAACAGCTGATCTGAGTTAGGTCAATCAACTTCGAGTAGACCAACTCAGAGTTAAGCGCGCACACCGTGACTTTAAAAAGACATTATCATTGGAGCGCAGACATTACGAGTGACTATGGCAATATCTAATATAAAAGATCACCATTTCTTTCTCCAGCTGAACTTGATGTTCTCATGCAAAGTTATAGCAAATATGACCGTATATATTTGAAAAGAAGCAACCATCAGTGAAGAAGAGACAGTTAGCGTGGGAAAACAGCTGCTCAAGTTAATGCGTAATTTCACTTTTTAAGTATTTAAATATTTAAGTATAATAAAATAAGTAATGTAATTTGTGACGTTTATATTTTTTTTCTAAACTTTTTTATACATTTATTAGTTTTAAATGATTTAACAGTGCACTTGTGTGTCTGCCTTTTTTATTGATCAAGTGATAGAGGTTAATATAACATTTAGAAGGTAAGCAGTACTAAAAATAATTTTTAGAAAGAATAATAATCCCATTAATCTAGTTACAGTGCATGTCGAAGGTGAATTTAATTTAATTATTTATTAAAAAAAGGATAAGCCATTCTCGTACAGTTCTTCTGTGTGTGACTAAAATGTAGGCAATAGCTATGTTTCCATCCAAGTATATTACATAAATGTATGTGCAAAACTGGATATTGCATAAAAGATGCAAATAAAATTCCATCCAACGAGTCAAAGAGAAAAAAATGGTCACTTCCTGATTAAACTGGCACCAAATATCAACAGTAAAAACAGAATTTACTGTGGTAGAAGAAGCTGCGTCAATTAATTCTTTATTTAGCCTAATTAATGTACTTGCGCCTCGATGTCAGAAGACAATGCTGAAACACAATGAACACGTGGGGGCGTCTGAAGCCATGAGACGCGGAGACTCTTGACACGCACCAGACGTTCGGAGGTAATTAATAATATACACTAATACTAAAACAGTTAAGGCATTTTAGAATGACTAAAACAATATTTAAGACATGTTGCAGTGTGCTCAGCCTGCTGGTTTGTTCATTTACACACATTTTCATTATCATATGATCATGATCTTTTTTTAATGTACATACTGTAATTTGTTCAGTAAAAGTGTTTCCATCGTAGTTTATGCGCACATTTTCTATCGAATAAAAGTTTATCCTACTCAGTTATGCTCGTTTTTTATGCATATTTTAAAAAGTTATGTGCATCATGACGTTTCTATCAATCGTTTTTATGCACGTATCCAAAATAAGCATAAAAATAGGTGGGTGGAAACGTTAGGCTAAGGCGAGAAATACCGCTTCATCTTTAAAAAAGGGGAGGAGACCGACAGAAACTCTGAGTTTAGAGAATAAAACCTGCTTCTGACCAGGTTAGATTCACAGAGTAAGTTACCACAGTAACTGACTCTGAGTTAAAGTTACCTTTCTTTCAGAAACAGGCTTGACTTATCCTGCTTTCTCGAGTTTAACAAACCTGCCATTTTGAAACGCAAAACCCAGAGTTTCTTTCATTTCAGGGTTAAAATACTCTGAGTTTTCAGTTAACCTCCTTTCTGAAACAGGCCCCTGTACCACTTGTCTTTGAAATTATTTTCATCACTTTTAATATAAATAGCTGAACATAAACATAAGAGGATGAGAAAAATACTCATTGTAAAAAAAAAATTCAATACGGCACTTGGAGGTTTTTGCATGCAAACTCTTCATATATATTATATATAAGGTATCCGCTTGTTAAGTGTGACGTCACGCAAAGCGGCTTCCGGGTCCAAGCGCTCTATTCAACTGAATGGGGAGACTCATGAAATGGTACTAATAAACGTTTACAAAGCGATTTAATACTTTCGAAAATCACGATCGCAGTATATGTCCATGCCTAATATCCAATGCCCAGAAAGTGATTCATTTTTTATAAATTGCTAAATTTTTGGTATTTGTTATGCAGCAAGCCAAGAGATTGTTGTGTTCACTTTGATTTTATATAAAATTAACTTTAATGTGTGATAGGAATAAAACGTGATCATAAACGAATGATTTCTCCACTCAAATGAATGGCGGCTTGGACCCGGAAACAGTATTACTTACGTCACAAACACATCACCACTTAACAAGCGGATTGTAGAGATTGATAAAATGCTTTTTTTCCGTTCATTAAGACTTAAAATAAATTTTAGTATTTTTTAATTTCTAGCTCATTTTAATACACATTTTTCTGAGGCTGAGAAGCACTGGCCTGACATTTTCAGTATTTTATGTTATCCAATAAGGAAACTTACTTGATGTGACAGCACTTTCCTCCCCAAGCCAGAAATTCACAGCATCTGGAAGTTTTCCTGAATGAAAGACAAAAAAGATCATGTCAGAATCCACCTCATACATTATTCATTCATTCATTTTCATTTGGCTCAGTCCTTTATTTATCAGGGGTTGCCACAGTGAAATGAACCGCCAAATATTCTGGCATATGTTTTATGCAGTGGATGCCCTTCCAGTCGCAACCCAGTACTGGGAAACCCATACACACTCATACACTAAGGCCAATTTAGTTCATCCAATTCATTCCAATTCACCCTGAGCATCTGGAGGAAATCCAACATGGAGAGAACATGCAAACTCCACACAAAAATGCCAACTGGCCCAGCCGGGACATGAACCAGGGACCTTCTTGCTGTAAGGTGACAGTGCTAACCACTGAGCCACTGTGCCACCCCCCTTACAAATTATTTTACCATAAATCAACACATCCAGAAGGAAATTGAAGTTGTGTGGACAGACCCAGAGCTTCACTCATCCAGGGAATATGAGTCTGTACGTCTCCTGTCAGCTCTGGGATCTCCTCCATCAGATTTGAGCATTGTTTCTGAACGTAAAACACAGCGCTGCTCTTTATCTTTCCCTCCACAATATCCAGCAGAGAGGAGAAGCTCATCTGACGCTCCTCTGGCATCACAAAGCGATTCCCATTCACAGCATCTGCAAATCCGTTTGGAGTCACGGCCACACTGATGACTTTGGAGCCTACTTTCTCTCTGCGCAAACACATCAGAACAATTAAATGTAAACATTTTTCAGGATTTAAAATGTGCATGACCTGGAAGCTGCGACTGTTTTTTTATATTGTCATGCAGCTCCTAAAGAAACTTTTATTAATAATATTAAATGAGAAAAAAGTTGGCGTGGCTTGTTTTTTTTTTCTACTGCAAGCTTATTGGATGTAGTAAAGTATGCATTTCATTCAGAATGATCGGGAAAGGGGTTTGGGGAGAGTTATTACAACCTAACAGATACTTCCTCCTCACCATTTCTCCTTGTTGTTAAAACTGACAGATGGAGGGGCGTGGTTAAGTATGTTAGCCCCGCCCAATACCTCAGATAGACATAGGATCCTATCATACACCCAGCGCAATAAGACGCAAGACATGTTTGGCGAGATGTGTTGCTATTTTCAGACCCACACAAACCCTAATTTTCTTATTTTGAGCCATGTTGTTTAAATAGCAAATCCATTGGTTACACCCTCAACAAAAACGGTTGCGATTGGCTCTTGCGCGCTGCGCTCTTCAGATGAATGATAAGCGGCAGGGGCGATCTCACAGCTGATCTATGATAGACACGGTGGAGAAAACTCTGCTGACACGCGCTCGTTTCTGTATCCAAAAGTAACGCTGTAAAACAGCCGAGAGGAAAAGAAAAGTCACGCCAGCAAGTCAAATGGGCCACTGTGTGTGTGTTAGAAAGAGAGAGAGACAGAGGCAGAGCGAGAGAGAGAGAGAGAGAGAGAGAGAGAGAGAGAGATGGGGTAGGCTACTTTCATTCTCAAACACACACAGTGAAATTGTGCACAGTTCATGAGTATTAAGTAGTTAGAGCGTTGTAAATACTCGCGATCGTCTCCCTCGCAACAGAGCGCATATGAGGTAAATGACATCAGTAATAACCGGTTATGATTATTACTGAACCAATACCGAATTGTCCGTGTCTGCATCGCGGTGCATTGAAGAAACGATTAATTTTGACACCCCTATGTTAAGGTGCATTGTTGTTGGCACTTTGCTAATTTGAGGAACTAAAATAGACTGCGCAATAAGGTATATGCCGAGCTAGTGTTGTTTCCATACTGATAAACTTCCGGTGACCTGTTATCGTGAAATTTTTTCCATTTTATACAGTTCCTTTAACAGCATCGATGTTGTAATGCAGGGGTTTTCAAAGTGTGAGGCGCGCCTCACCTGGGGGGCGGCAGAGCATGTCAGGGGATGCGCGGGAAAAATACTAAATAATAAAAATATAAATATTAAGTTTAATTATTATATGTATTTTTTATTATATTTAATTGTTTTAATTAAACAAAGCTAAAAAAATAATATGTCAAAAATAAGAAAACCTTTTTTACCCAGAAGGCCATAGCTGTGAATTCGCTTCTGTTTGGCAAGACCACCAATACAGGTATACGCCTGCTAATACAATGGATCGGTTTCTGAGACCCCCCCGATTCAAAGCCTTCAAGTTCAGGGCTTAAACCCAAAAGACGACGATATGATGATCAGTATTTGAGTTTAGGATTTACGTGGACAGGACCAGCTGATGAACCATAACCTTTATGTGTGGTTTGTCAAGATATTTTGGCTAATGACAGCATGAGACCCGCTCAACTTCGACTGTTTTGACTGGGATGGACAGTTTTTGGATCTGTTCTATTCATATTGAACCATCATCCTAGTTTTAAAAACGTTATATTAAAATACTTGTTATTACTCTGTAAATAATTGCACTTTCATGCAAATGATGATAAAAGTGAGTTAACAGTCTAACATCCGCCTGTGTCTTTATGTATACTGTATATATATATATATATATATATATATATATATATATATATATATATGTGTGTGTGTGTGTGTGTGTGTGTGTGTGTGTGTGTGTGTGTGTGTGTGTGTGTGTGTGTGTGTGTGTGTTTGGGAGGAGGACGGCACCAATGGATAAGTTGTGTCAAAAGGGAGGCCCACTGTCTTAGACTTTGAAAAACCCTGTTGTAATGCAATTAAAATACAATCAGTTAAATAAACTTTGGCATTCATTTGGTTGTTCAAGCGTAAAACCAGACAAAAGTTACTCGCATGCACCCTTCAGAATCGACAGGCTAGAGCAGAAGCTCCATTGAATATACTGGGGTAAAATAAATGCTCATATTTTAAAGACATGGCGGGGAAAAATGTCATTTAATGCAGTGCTTCTTGTACAATCTGAGACCCACTTTATATCAGATATAACTCAACCAGTGGAGATCACTGATTTTTAAAGAAAACTGACCTTAAACACGCCAATTTTTGCATTGGCATACAGTTCACCGGAAGCCCTTAACCCAGGTTATTGGCAAATTAAAAGTCCTATTAGCATACTTCGGCATATACAATAAAGACCAGCTGAAACCAGGTCTAAAATCCAGCAAAGGGGCGTTAGTTATTCGCAGAGATGAGAAGTAACAAAGTAAAATACTTCGTTACTGTACTTAAGTTGATTTTACTGGTATCAGTACTTTACTCCACAACTTATTTTTCTGACAACTTTTTACTTCTTACATTTTTACACAAATATCTGTACTTTTTACTTCTTAAATTTTTAAATCGAGCTTGTTACTTTCGTTTTTATGTGTTTAGTGGCGCAATCTATATTATTTCTTATCATTTATGCCTTTTTGATGCAGTCAATTTATTTTTTTAATTGCGTGCTGCAGTGCGCGGCTTTTTCAACCAAGGCTATCATGCACCGTACGTAGGGTAGTTTATGAAGATTACTATGAGAAAGGCAAAGATGATTTGCAGTCAAATAGGAAAAGTATTTATTTCAGCAAAAGAAAATATTTTTTCAATATATTCAATAAAAAGATATATTAAATATATTAAACATAAAATTTAAAAAAACGGGTGACGTAGTGGTGCAGTAGGTAGTGCTATTGCCTCACAGCAAGAAGGTCGCTGGTTCGAGCCTCGGCTCAGTTGGCGTTTCTGTGTGGAGTTTGCAAGTTCTCCCTGCGTTTGCATGGGTTTCCTCCGGGTGCTCCGGTTTCCCCCACAGTCCAAAGACATGCGGTACAGGTGAATTGAGTAGGCTAAATTGTCCATAGTGTATGAGCGTGTGTGTAAATGAGTGTGTGTGGATGTTTCCCGGAGATGGGTTGCGGCTGTAAGGGATTCTGCGTAAAAATGTGCTGGATAAGTTGGCGGTTCATTCCGCTGTGGCGACCCCGGATTAATAAAGGGACTAAGCCGACAAGAAAATGAATGAATGAATAAAATTAAACAAATTCTATATATTTTGGACAGAATTCAGCGTAAAACATAAGACATTATTTATATAGATATACAGCTCTACAGAATTATTTTTAGAGTGTATGAACATAAATGACAGCTGTTGTTTTTGATCCAACAGCCGCAAAACTTCATGATGAATATAGTGAATTTGCGACAGGATGATGACACATGGGGGGAAACCGGATATTTACCTACCTATTGATACGAAAACATGTAGCAGTCATGGGTACTTTTTTTACTTGAGTACATATTTCAGGCTGTACTTTACTTTTTGTGCTTCTACTTGAGTAAAGGATGTGTGTACTTTTACCATCTCTGGTTATGCGACTTAAACGCTTACGTATTACTTAAAACACACACGATGTACAGCAATACACAAATATCTTTAGAAATAAAAAAGATAAAAAGGATTAAAATATTACAAAAATTATCATTTTCTACATAAATATATCAACCGCTACCTCCATGCCTTCTTCATCTCTGGGGGCTTTTTTTCATTTTATTCATAACTATTTGCATTTGTATAGTGTTATTATTATTAGTCTTATTTATTTATGCATATTTATATTTGTTTTAATAAAAACAAGTGTAGATTTGTTCGCCTGTTGGGTTTTGGACCATATGGGGCATAAGAATAGCATGTGTGTTTGGATATAACTCCGTTTTTTGACAACACTTTATTATTATTGTTCATTTATTCATTTGCTGGAAATTAGAACTGAATTCAGAAATAGCATTCAGAAATAGTTCTGAAACAAATCTTTGCACTTAACAAACTAAATTAAATATGTAGACTAGTGGATGTCTTCAGTGGAGAGCATACGAAAGTGAAGAGCGAGAGAAAATAATGAGGCCGAATGAGAGAGGAGGCTTGTTTTTTATCCTGAAAGAGGCTTGTTTTTTATCCTCGATCTTCAAGCGTTCAGTTTTTTTCACTTTCTTCCAGTTTTTTCGTTCGGTCTGCCATGTAAATAGAAAACGTTCCATGGCGTGGCAAAACTGACTCTTAAAGGGCATGGGAGATGAGACTCTGATTGGTTTAATGCATGTTATGCTCAAAACACAGCCATAACTCACTCAGCCCTGTGTTATCACAGACCATGTGCCAGTGTGCAAACCGTATTTTTCCGTCCTTAAAATAGCAAAAGTGGATTCGGACATGCCCTTAATAATGACTTTGCGCATAGATCGTTAAAATAGAGCCCTCAATCTGAGAATTTAACTGAAAACAAACAGGAAGTGCTTTTTCAAATTTCAATTTTAGATTACAAGTGCAAACAATAGTTTTTTTTTCTTAATGACATGCAGAGATGAATTGTTTACCACAAAACTTGCAATGTGAGCTAACAAAATCATATGGTTAGTTTTGATTTCATGTGTACTTTAAATCCATGTGACATCAAAATGTACGATGTCTACTTTGCTAGCCAAACTGTTATTCCTAAGGTAAATAATTAATCCAAGCATGTCAATCCACTGATTTTTGTTTTGTTTTGTTTTGATAATCTTCAATCAAAGCCTGATCATTTGCTTCAGCATTTGGAAGCAAATGATCTTACCGTTGGAATGGTGCGTAAAAAGAAATCCCCATCCCATATTCAGTATTGTGTTACAGTTGTAAATACTTCAACATACTGCAATAAATACTGCAGCAACATGAGAAGGCTGATCTGATCATCTGATTGGCTAACCGGAGATATGTGGGGTTCCATTTAGACAAAGCTGGCCAATCGTTGAAAGCGTTGCGAATGATGCAAGGCTTGTTGGGGCCAATCCAGTCGCGATAAAACTGAAGTGGAGACAGAGGCTCGTCCAGGTATGGCACTGCATCATTAAGATAAAGCTCTGTGAGAAAGAACAAGACACCATTTTTTTTGTTTGTGACTTAAAAACATATTTTGCACAAAGGAAAATATTTGTTTTTAGAGCTGTCTGACTTCATTCCTTCCTTCCTTCCATCCTACCTACCAACCTACCTATCTATCTATATAAGTTTATTAAAGCATTATATTTTAATATATTTAGTTTTAGTTCATTTAGTAATATATTTAACGATTACAAACTTTTATTCAGACTATGTAAATGTTTTGTTTTATCTAAATTATCTAACTTTTATAAACAACTTTTGCAATTATTCTGCAATAAATATAAATTACTGATTATTTTAGTCTTCCGAGATAGCTTTTATTACTCTTGAGATAAAGTATTTTTACACATTTATGTGAGATTTAGCCATTACTTTTATTATACATTTTCTGGCAACATATATTTCGGTCTACACAGTGTACATTATATACATATTATCTATGTAGATCAGAGGTCTCAAACTCAATTCCTGGAGGGCCGCAGCTCTACACAGTTTTGCCCCAACCCTGATCAAACACAGCTTTTAAACAGCCCGATTATTTGGATCAGCTGTGTTTGATCGGGTTTGGAGCAAAACTGTGCAGAGCTGCAGTCCTCCAGGAATTGAGTTTGAGACCTATGATATAGATATTATGTCTGTCTGTTTATTCTAAAATACAATTTTAAGATTTTATTGTATTTTATAAAATGCTTGTGTAAAGTCTTCATCTAGATTTTAACATTGTGGAGATTTTACGATTATTTATTTAAGTTAATAGCTTGATTTTATTTTCCATCTTCCAAATATATATATATATATATATATATATATATATATATATATATATATATATATATATATATATATATATATATACATACAGTTTTAAACATTTGGATATGTTGTAATTTTTATTAGCTTTTAAATGTTTATATAGTTTTTATTAATGTAAATTATATTTAGTTTTAGCTATTCGTCAGGAAATAATTTTAATTGTTATTACAATTAATATATGATAATAAGGCAGACATTTAATTGTAAAATTCAACCAGTTGTTCAATGTTTCTGTATTTGACATAATTTGGTGCGTTAATTCAGTGTAACTTTTTTATTTCAATGTAAATTATATGTCATTCAGTCTGTACGTTTGATTATGTATTATATAAGTAAAAAAATGTGAAAACTCACCCCGAGCCTCTTTAGGAAAATCTCTCAAGCATTCTTTAACTTCATCCATATCCTTATCCACATGTTTCTATATATCAGTATCTGTTGATTTATCACAAGCCTCCGTCAGCTCAAAATACTCATACAGTACTTTATTCTATTCATGCCAAACTATTAAACACAGCGAAAAACCAAACACTGAACTAATAATGAGAATAACTGAGAATTCAAGCACTTCTCACACATGCTCGACTGTTTTGATGTTAATGACAGTTGTTTTCCGCTCATGCGCACAAGTGACCATACGCTTACAATGTATTATCTGTCTCCCTCTGCAGGCCGGAGACCGCATTGCAGAAGAATATTTTTATGTTCTAGGTAAAGTTGTGTTGGATTTGTTAGCGCGAAAAAAATAACCAATTAGTATTTTTGTTGTTCTATTAAAATATATAATTCCTTGAGCATATTAGACGTACAAAGCTATGTTTTGATGGCATGATTTGTCACGCCTCTGTGGGCAGCTTCACACTTGATGCCAATTAGATTAACGTTAGCACTCATCCACAGGTACAGCACTGCTACTACTGAGACTGGAGACTTTTTAATTTAACGTTACTTTTAATTTATTTGGTCGTTTACTGTAAATTAGTTGGCTTTCAATGGACTGCAATGAACATGGATGAGGAGGCATCCCTCGAAAGTTACTTTGACCAGACTATTGCTGTAAGTAACGTCAAATGAAATGCTAAAAGTCTTGTGTTGGAGTCTTTGTTATGTTAGCTTAAAACATAATGACCGATATACTATTATTATTTATTAACAGATGGTATTTTTGTAAATAATGTTTTCAGTTTAGGAAAATTTTTGTAATTTTGTTCTCATTTAAATTATCATATGTATATGTAGTTTTTATTCATATATACAGTTTAGTTTTTGTTATTTTAGCACCTCAAGAATTTTTTGTGTGTGTGAAAACTGTCTGAAAATATGCTTAATGTTTTATTTTAATTTACTTTAATTCACAAAAATTTTATTATATATACACACAACTATAATGCACTCATGTATTTATGATGCACATATCATTGTAACACAAATCAAGTCTATTAAATTATACAGTAAGCATTTAAGAAGATCTACAGAAAAATAAATGCAATAATAAGTTATTGTGAGACATTAATACAAAAAGTCTTTTACAAAATCTATTTAAAACATTAATTAATGTCCAGCATCAAAAGAAATTTCAGTATTGCTGTAAAATGCCTATTAAATACTAGTTTCATATATTAAAATTTATTCATACTAGTCATGTATGTTTCTCTTATTTATTAGTAAGATTTGTCCTTATACCAATACATGTTTTGTTAAAGCAAATTTTCTGAAGCGTCGTGAAATACACTTATTTGATTATTTCGAGTTGCAGTAAAGCAGACATTTAATTGTAAAATTTGTTCAGTGTTACTGTGCTTGTTGAGTAATATATTTGGTGTGTATATTCCATGTATTTTTTCTATTTTTATGTAAATGATTTATCTTTATATACCTCTTTAGTATACACACACAATTGTACTGCCTATTATGAAGTCTATTATGATGCACATTTCATTGTAACTCAAATTAAGCCAATTTAAATGAGCAGTTAAGCATTTAAGAAGATCTACAGAAAAATCAATGCAATAATAAGTTTTTGTGATACATTAACACAAAAAGTATTTTAAAACATCAAATTAAAACATGACTTAATTTCCAGCATCAAAAGAAATGTCTGTGTTGATGTAAAATACCAATTAAACACTAGTTACTGTGCTCAGCATAAATAAGTTCACCCCATTTTTAAAATGAATATTTTTATCCATTTCTCACTGAATATAGGCAATGTATTTTGGTGCATTTAAGCAAAATAGATTTATTCAACCGATGTATTTATTAAAATAATATTGTAGTCACCAAACATATTTTAGAAACTGAAAGATAATACAATTAAATTCAAGCAAAATATTGCAAAAAAAAAATAATTAAAACTTACAAAATTTCAATACAATTTTTCAATTGTTTTAGCTTTCCTTGATTTTTCCACTTTTCAAAATTTGTATAACACATTTGGGTGAACTAGTTTTAGATCGTTATCGTAAGTAATTTTGTTAGATGAGCTCCAGATTTGGCTTCAGTACTGATTAATCTAATGGATAAGCACAAATATAATATTGTTTAACTTCCAATTAAAAATGTGAATTTAAAAGATAGATTTATGAGGGGTGTATTATGTATGTATTGTGTATTGTGTATTGTGTATTGTGTGTGTGTGTGTGTGTGTGTGTGTGTGTGTGTGTGTGTGTGTGTGTGTGTGTGTGTGTGTGTGTGTGTGTGTGTGTGTGTGTGTGTGTGTGTGTGTGTGTTTGAGTGTGTGTATACACACATACACAGTTGAAGTCAGAATTATTAGCCCCACTGAATCATTACACCGCTTGTTTATTTTTTTCCTCATTTCTGTTTAATGGAGAGAAGGTTTTTTCAATTGATTTTCAATTTTATTTTTAAAGCACAATAATTTAAATAACTCGTCTCTAATAACTGATTTATTTTATCTTTGCTATGATAACCGTAAATAATATTTTACTAGATATTTTTCAAGACACTTCTATACAGCTTAAAGTGACATTTAAAGGCTTAACTAGAGTAATTTGGTTAACGAGGCAGGTTAGAGTAATTAGGCAAGTTATTGTATAACGATGGTTTGTTTTGTAGACTATCGAGAAAAAATATAGCTTAAAGAGGCTAAAAAATTTTCCCTAAAATAGTGTTTAAAAAATTAAAAACTGCTTTTATTCTAGCCGAAATAAAACAAATAAGACTTTTTCCAGAAGAAAAAATATTATCAGACATGCTGTAAAAATTTCCTTGCTCTGTTAAACATCATTTGGGAAATATTTAAAAAAATAAATAAAATTTGAAGGGGGCTAATAATTCTGACTTCAACTGTATATATATATATATATATATATATATATATATATATATATGTATGTATATATATATATGTATGTTTTTTTTTTCCGGATTAATAAAGGGACTAAGCCGACAATATATATATATATTCATTCATTTTCTTGTCGGCTTAGTCCCTTTATTAATCTGGAGTCGCCACAGCGGAATGAACCGCCAACTTATCCAGCAAGTTTTTACGCAGCGGATGCCCTTCCAGCCGCAACCCATCTCTGGGAATCATCCACACACACATTCACTACGGACAATTTAGCCTACCCAATTCACCTGTACCGCATGTCTTTGGACTGTGGGGGAAACCGGAGCAAACCCACGCGAAGGCAGGGAGAACATGCAAACTCCACACAGAAACGCCAACTGAGCCGAGGTTCGAACCTTTGACCTTCTTGCTGTAAGGCGACAGCATTACCTACTGCGCCACTGCCTCGCCCATCTATATATATATATAAATAATATATAATAATATATTTTTTTTTTTACTAATGCTTATTATGTAATGACGAATATTCATACTAGTCATGTATGTTTTTCTAATTTATTTGTAAGATTTGTCCATATACCAATACATGTTTTGTCAAAGCAAATTTTCTGAAGCGTCATGAAATACACTTATTTTATTATTCCGAGGTGCAGTAAAGCAGACATTTAATTGTAAAATTTAACCATTCATTCAATCTTATTGTGTTTTTTAAATAATATTTTTGGTGCGTATATTCTGTGTATTTTTTCTATTTTTATGTAAATGATTTATCTTTAAATTGTAAATCTTTTTAGTATACACACAACTGTAATGCCTATTATGAAGTATGAAACCTTAAATTTTTTTTCTTCTACATTCTTCTATATCTGTTTTAAGGGCTCATCTGATTATATCTTTGAAGGGGATCTGGGTCTGCAGGGTTCGACTTCGCAGCTCCAGGATTCCTCTTTTCTGTCCTCTTTAGCGTCTCAGGAGAAAGATCTGACAGAGGACTTGGACCTGAGCTTCTTACCTGATGAACTGAGCACTCAAGATGAGCCGTCACAAGTTGAGAAAGAAAGCAAGAATGAAGACAGCGGCATCTACACCGACTGCCCGCAGAAAGAGTCCACACAGGCAGACATTGACACCAGTAATTCGGCCCAAAATACCTCACAGTTCAACCTCCCGATGACTCCCATGACCCCGATGACTCCCATGACCCCGGTGGCAGAGAGTTCAGGCATCATCCCGCAATTACAGTAAGGCATTTTAGACAGAGATTCATTTGAATTTTAACATGTTATTCCATCATATAAAAGCCAACAACTTAATCTCAGATGTTATAAACTCATGTTTATTAAAAGGGGATTAAAACCCTATTTGTGTAAGAATTTTTATGATGAAACATGTTTTAATAGAAAGTTTATTTTTAAAAGATATAAAAGAACATTTTTATTTAGGAAGTAAGTTAAGGAAAATGTTTAAAAAGGCGTCTTCTGGAGGATTTTTACAATATTTATCATCAATCAAGCTAAAAGATTGTACATGACTCTTTTCAGTGTTGTTTAGGGCTGCACAATATATTGTTTTAGCATCAACATGGAAATGTGCTCAAAAAATTGTCTCATCGCAAGATATGCAATGTTGATTCTGAATTATAGTTGGCCAGAAGCTTTAGAATTGTATTTATTTTCTGTATTTATATGGAATTTATACGATTTTAGTGCAAATATCTCAATTTTAACGTGAAAATGTTTATTGTACTTACACCTCTGACAGATTAGTTTTCATGTTTTAAGGAGAAACTCTTTATTTTGACTTATATATTTATTTATATATATATATATATATATATATATATATATATATATATATATATATATATATATATATATATATATATATATATATATTTATTTATATATATATATATATATATATATATATATATATATATATATATATATATATATTTATATTTATATATATATTTATAAATATATACCGTTTCAGCATCGATATGGCAATGTGCACATCTGCAATATTCACATTGCAAGAAATGCAGTGTTGAGTCTGAATAATAGTTGACCAGGAGCTACAGAATTGTATTGAATTATTGTATTTATAAGGAATATAAATCAAATGTTTTTCTTATACTAGGTATTTTTCAATATTGTGCAGCCCTAGTGTGTATTGTATCAGTCTACGTTTCCATATCTTTTTTTTATTTTACACAGGAATATTGTGTCAACTGTGAATCTTGCTTGCCCTCTGGATCTCAAATCCATTGCACTTCAAGCTCGAAATGCTGAATACAACCCAAAGGTACCTTTATGTAAACTGTATTCACAATTGTATAGAATTTTATTTAATCAAAGATGAGAAAACATTATTTAGCTTTCGTTAAGGGGTAGTTCATACCAAAATGCAAATTCTCAACATTTACTCCCACTAAGTGGTTCTAAACGTTTATGAATTTCTTTCATTCTGTTGAACACAAAGGAAGATATTATGAAGAATTTTGGAGAAAAGCAGCTTGACAAAAAATACAATGAAAGTGTAACGGAGGCCAGCCAGTAAGTGCTGTGCAGGTAAACCTCCCTCCTCTGACTTCTAAAGGTGCTCTAGCTACAGACGCTAGAGGCCATGGTCTTTATCCTCCTTGGTAGAGCAACCGGCTCCCATGTGGAAGGTCGCCAGTTCGATACCAGCTCAGAGCGGGTTGGATGGCGTAGGACCGGTGGGGTTACATTGGTGCCGTGACCCGGATGGGAGTGAGGTTTAGGGGGCAAGTGTAAAGCCGCCTTTCCACTGCATACGACATTTGGACACGACTGTCCGAATACGCCCCCTTGTGGCAGTAGCACAGAATTTTCAGTTCTGACATGCACCATGGGAGAGAAGCTGTTCTCGCAGTGTCCGAAATAAAGGAGTGCAAAAGCAGTTCTCCATGGTTGAATGAATGAAAAAATACTAGAAACTTAGACCGCTAAAAATATTGGAGGTAATGTGGAGACAACATAAAACATTACATTTGTCTTACTTTATTACTTACATTTATGAATAGAAATGTTTTTATTTTCTTAATATAGACTTTTTCTGATTAAAAAATAACCAAATGAAGTCGTATTTCTCATCTCGCGCACACGGACCTGCTTGGACAACACAGGAATACATCACATCTGGTCTGCCGGTTGCATACGTTCTAGTCGCAGGAGTTCACATATTTCAATGGATCTAGCAACGGTCGCTAGAGGCCATGGTCTTTAGCCTTCTTGTTAGAGCAACCGACTCCCATACGGAAGGTCGCCGGTTCGATACCAGCTCGAAGTGGGTTGGGTGGTGTAGGACCGGCGGAGTTACAAAAGTCAATGGCTGTTTTTTCCCCAGCATTCTTCAATATATCTTCCTTTGTGTTCAACTAAAGTAAGAAACTCAATCAGGTTTGAAACAAGTGAAAGGTGAGTAAATGATGACAGAAAGTTATTTTTGTGAACTACCCCTTTAATGGAATATCTCCTGTATAACTGTTATTGTTTACTTCATTGCTAACACAAGGATAGCATCTGAAAATCTTGTCAGTACCATAACTCTAAACTTTGCTTATGTATAGCGTTTTGCTGCTGTTATAATGAGGATCCGTGAACCAAGAACTACGGCTCTCATTTTCAGCTCTGGAAAAATGGTCTGCACTGGAGCCAAGAGGTATGCATAATATACTGCATATATATTCACAACCCTAACTATGAAGCGTTAAGGTACCACCATGACTGTAAAAGAGATAAACATAGCTCAGCAACAGTCTTTTACCCTATATTTGCCTTCTTTCCCTTTGTTTGTCTTTCTAAGTAGTGAAGAGCAATCTCGCCTCGCTGCACGGAAATATGCTCGGGTGGTACAGAAACTTGGTTTTCCTGCCAAATTCCTCGACTTCAAAATTCAAAATATGGTTGGGAGTTGTGACGTCTGCTTTCCTATACGCTTGGAAGGCCTGGTCCTCACTCATCAGCAGTTCAGCAGGTCTGGAGTTTGATGCTTACTGTGTCTTTTAAAGGGAGAGTTCACCCAAAATTACAATTCTATCATCATTTACTCATCCTTGACATGTTGGACACAAAGGAAGATATTTTGAAGAATGTCGGCAAAAAACTGCAATTGACTTCCATAGTATCTTACTATGGATGTCAATGGCAACTTTTTCCCAAAAATCTTCAGAATATTTAGTTTTGTGTTCAACAGAAAGTAAGCTTAAAACAACTTGAGTGTTAGTAAATGGTTTAGAAATGGTCTTTAAGGGACTTAAAAGGACAGTTCACTCAAAAAAAAAATAATTATGTAAATTTATTCACCCTCAAGACACTGAAGTAGTATGTGACATTTCTTCTGTGGAGTATTGAAGAAGATTTTAGATGAAACCATGGTTCTTGGTGATTCATATTCTCATACCAACCTGTACCTTTAGATCCATAACAACATGCAGTGTATACAGGTAATAATAAAATTAATATTTTGTGTGACTCTTTACCGCTATACTGTGGTGTTATGAAGCAAACAATTGGCCTGTGAAACGGAACATTATTTGAATGTAGATTTACTGCATCATCTTTAATCATCCTCAATGTATCTTCAAGATCCAGGGGTATTCATTTAGTTGTGTGTGTGTGTGTGTGTGTGTGTGTGTGTGTGTGTGTGTGTGTGTGTGTGTGTGTGTGTGTGTGTGTGTGTGTGTGTGTGTGTGTGTGTGTGTGTGTGTGTGTGTGTGTGTGTGTGTGTGTGTGTGTGTGTGTGTGTGTGTGTGTGTGTGTGTGTGTGTGTGTGTGTGTGTGTGTGTGTGTGTGTGTGTGTGTGTGTGTGTTTTATGCTGTCTGTGAAAAGCCAACATTTAATTTTTATTCTGCGTCCGGTATCAAACCCTATTAAAACAACTCTCTTCTATTCATCCTTACTTCATACACGCATTCAGTAGCTCAGAGTTAATCACAGGGGCATGAAATGTTGCTAAATGAAGTTGAAACTGCTGAAAATTTAAAAAAGTAAATACCAAATATTACATGATCACATACATATTTTTATAAAGTTCCATTTGTAAAATGGAGTTCGATTTATTAATTTTTGAGAAATGGTGCAGGGGAGAAGTCAGTCAGTATTTATGGAATAATTCATTAAAATAGAAGTGAAATAATATTCATTACAAAATGATTTAAAGAAGCACCTTTGTTTTTGTGCATTTTCTGATTTAATTTTTTTTTTCCAGTTGAATAAACATCTATTTTCCATTCACATATTAGCAAATATTAGCAGTGTTTAGCAAGTCCTTTACAGCATAGAATTCATTGAAATAGATGTATTGCATTCATTACAAGTTGATTTAAAAAAAACAATTTGCATGTTTTTCCAGTTGAATTAAATGCTGTTTTCCATTTATATTTTATCATTGAAGATTTCTTAAAAATAGTGTAAAAAGCTTGTATAATTCTCATGAACCCTGTCTTGTGTCGTCTAGTGGAGTAAGGGTCTCGCTACACACTTTATATATATATATATATATGTGTGTGTGTGTGTGTGTGTGTGTGTGTGTGTGTGTGTGTGTGTGTCTGTGTGTGTGTGTGTGTGTGTGTGTGTGTGTGTGTGTGTGTGTATGTGTGTGTGTGTGTTTGTGTGTGTATATATATACATATATATAATATACATACATATACATTATATATATATATATATATATATATATTGTATTTTATGAATCATCAAGGAGCACGGTTTCAACTATAAATCTTTTAAGTGTGAGTATATAAGCCACATTTTTTGAGAGCCACATTTTTCAGACTCGGTGCAGTGCAATCCAATGCTTTTTAATGGGCTCACCTAACCCCACCCCTAAACCTACCCGTCACAGTGACGTCACTCACTCCATTGAGTGCATTGAGTCTGACATTGCATCGCTGAGTGATGTAGTCTCAGCTTGCATCATAAAGGCTGCATCCAGATATTATTGCATTTTTTTTTTTACTTCTGGCTAAAATAGTACTTTAACCTCAATCAACCATTCTTATCCTCTCCAGCTACGAGCCCGAGTTGTTTCCAGGTTTGATATATCGCATGGTGAAACCACGTATTGTGCTGCTGATTTTTGTGTCTGGAAAAGTTGTGCTCACAGGTATTGTTTTTATTCATCTTATAAATCTATTTGTCAGCATTGCATTTTAAGGGATTGTTCACCCAAAAATGAAAGTTTCCTCACCATTTACACACACTTAAATGGTTCAGAACTTTATGGGTTTTTCTTCTTCTGTTGAACACAAAACAACATCATCTGAAGAATGTTAGGGGGAAAAATAAGTAAAAATACTATAGAAGTCAATGGCTTTTGTCAACAGAAGAAAGAAATTCAAACTGTTAATTGGATGAGTAAATGATGACAATTTTCATTTTTGGGTGAACTTTTCTTTTTTGTAATTCCTTTGTTTATTCATTTTTTTCCCTGTTGTTTATGATTTTAGGTGCAAAAGAGCGGTCCGAGATCTATGAAGCCTTTGAAAATATTTACCCCATCCTGAAAGGATTTAGGAAGCAATAGATGCACCGCACTTAAACTGAGCTTATATGCACATCTTGGTGGTACTTGAGAGGTTTAAATGCATTTATTTAATCATAACCTTGTTTATTGTTATTCCACTTGGTTAAATGTCTTTACATATACTTTTTGTATTGTCTACATTTGTGAGGGATGCTGAAATAACAGACCATCCCAAAGTGTACTGTGAAATAGAGTATGTTTTGTTAAAATGTTCAGATTGTGGGCTCTGTAATGGAGACACAAAGTATCCACTTGCGTTATTATGACTATGTTTTGTCCTATTTGTACTTGTCGAACAGGTTAATAAAATGTTTGAACATTTTGCAGGATCAGTGACATTTTTCATTTGGATGTTTAGTGTTGTTTCACAAAATATCAAGGCAGCGATTGCATTGTCTCCAAGGCATGGGACAAACACAAGATGTCCCATTTTTGTTAGTTCATGCTATTAATTTGACAAAAGTGATCTTACATGCATACAAGCACATGTTGTCTAATTTAGCCTGTTTTAAGTAGCTTTTGTGAAAATAGTAGGTCAAAATGAGGGTGAAATAATGTTTCAGAATAACCTATTTCTGTAAAAAGGGGAAAAATACTTATTGGTATTTATTTATTAAAATATATAAAGTTTAAAGAGATGACATCAGGTTTTATGATTTTATAAGTGATTAAAAACTTGTTGCTGGCATATAGTTAAAACGAAGCTATTTTAAAAGGATATTTCACCCAAAAAATTTAATTCTGCTAACATTTTCTCACTCTTAACTTGTTTAAAACCTCTTTTGTTTAACACAAAAGCTGTAAGTTTACAACAACAATTGGCTTCCATAGTAAAAACTGTTTGGTTTTTCTATGGAAATCAATGGGTGCCTTCAACCAGCATTTTTCGAAATATCTTCTTTCGTGTCAACAAAAGAAACTCATGAAGGTTTAAAACTACTTGAGGTAGAATAAATCAGGTGATTTTAAATTTTTGGGTGAACTATCCCTTTAAGGATTGTTGCAAACTATTTTTACAATGTCAAAAAACAACATTATTATTATAGCTATGACTTTACAATAGAAAATATATTCAACTACAGTGGTATTTTGAATACATTTATGATTCCCATGCTACATTTCTGTAAATGACCCAACCACACCACGCACGTGACAAAATATACATAAACAACATACGTCACGTGGTGTGCGTAGGACAGACAGGCGAAACGCACAGTTGTTCATATAGCGGATTAAATACCAAAACTACGAGTCCCTATTGAATACTTTCAACTACCGATCATGTAAATCTTACAATAGAGGCTTATATTATTTACAGAGCCTTTATCGTCATGGCTTGTCCCTCAACAGGCGAACCCCTTGCTTTGGGGCCTAACGTTAGTGAAGAGCATCCAGAGTCTGGATCAGAGGCCCGGGCGCCCGCTCGATCGCAGCCGCCTCACCAGCACCTTCAGCCGGCGTGCATGAGCGCTGGGGCCGCGGTCATGGTGGAGGCGCTGGATGATGCAGAGGGGCTGTTTGTAGCCGTGGAGAGATGTCCACTCTGCAATACAGCCAGACGAAGACTAACCTGCGCCCGGTGCATCCAAAACGGGGATTTCGTGTATTTTGATGGAAGAAATCCGGAGAGGTGTCCTTTAATTTCTTGTTTATTTTCATAATGAATGCTGAAACGGTTTACACTAACATGCTAACGTTTTTTTGTATTGTCGATCTGTTTCTAACGATTTTTGTTTTAATTAAGCATATAAATAATGTTTAGTGTTTTAAAGGTTGATGTGACTTTTGTTATTGGTCTGTATTTTGCTAATTCATGTCCATAGCATGCTAACATGCTAAGTGCTAACTTTGTAAACAAACGGGCAGAGATGAAGCTTCACGTTTCTGCGTTTTTTTTAACTTCTGTCAGATGTCATTGGGATTGGCTATTTTTAAAATAAAAATTAATAAATTGACATCTGAAGGTATTGTCGTGACTTATTCCAAAGTTTATTTAAAAAACTTGGAGTTTTTGATGTACTACGTTAACCTGTGGACATGGTTATGCTTAACTTAGCTGAGTCATGTTGACAAATGTGACCACCATGATTTGTATAATAACTTTTATTATATAAAGGTACAACTTTAAAATACAAATATTGTTATATAACGCTTTTATTCTTCGGAAAATGACAATCGGTCACTTCTAATGTTTTAATGGTTGACTAAAAAATTGTAAATCTGAAATAATGACACTTTATTATATGCAAAAATACACAGATGCGGTTCATTCAAGCAGATGAAATTGTGTATACAGGGAAGATTTTAATTTTTAAGTGTTAATTAGTCTATTTTAACGTACATTTAATTGATTTTTACAGTTCCTAGTATACAGTGCATCTGGAAAGTATTCATAGTGCTTCACCTTTTCCATGTTACAGCCTTATTCCAAAATGGATTAAATTAATTTATGTCCTCAAAGTCCCACACATTTTTTTTAAATTGCTGCAAATTTATTAAATATAAAAAAAAACTGAAAAATCACATTCACAGCCTTTGCCGTGAAGCTGTAAATTGAGTTCAGGTTCATTCTGTTTCCACTGATCATTCTTGAGTTGTTTCAGCAGCTTAACTGGAGTTGACCTGTGGTAAATTAAGTTGATTGGACATGATTTGAAAAGGCATACACATGTCTACATAAGGTCCCAGGGGCGACAGTGGATGTCAAAGCACAAATCAAGCATGAAGACAAAAGAATTGTCTGCAGATATCCGAGACAGAATTGTCTTGAGCCACAAGGCTGGGGAAGGTTGCAGAAAAATTTCTGCTGCTCTGAAAGTTCCAATGAGCACAGTGGCCTCCATCATCCGTAAGTGGAAGATGTTTGGAACCACCAGGACTCTTCCTAGAGCTGGCCGGCCATCTACGCTTCACAATAGCTGACCCAGCCAGAGCCTAGACCTAAATTCTATTGAACATCTCTGGAGAGATCTGAAAATGGCTGTACACCGTCGCTTCCCATCCAACCTGATAGAACTTGAGAGGTACTGTAAAGAGGAGCAGGCAAAAATTCTCAAAGACAGGTGTGCCAAGCTTGTTTCATCATATTCAAAAAGACTTGAGGCTGTAATTGCTGCCAAAGGTGCATCAACAAAGTATTGAGCAAAGGTTGTAAATACTTCTGTACATGTGATTTTTTTTTCAGCTTTTTTATTTGTAATAAATTTGCAACAATTAAAAAAAAATTTTTTTTTTCATTTGTATTGTGTGTAGAATTTTGAGGAAATAAATGCATTGTCCATTTTGGAATAAGTAATTATAAAAAAATGTGGAAAAATTGAAGCGCTATGAATACTTTCCGGATGCGCGCTCTGTGTGTTTATTAATGTTTTGCTGTTGCTGTGCTTATTAATGTTTACGGATTGAATGTTGATTATGAATGATATTCCTTGTTATGGATAAACATTCTTCATTCCATCATTTTGTCCTATTTTTGCTAACAGATATTCAGAAAAGCTTGAAAGACTCCAAAAGTTGAAAAATGAAAAGGAGGATCTTCAGCAGAGGTATTAGATTAGCAGCATATTTAGTCACTATCTTGCATTATGCTCAGCTAATACGCTTTCATTTTTCACGTGTTTCAGAGTCATCAAAGCAATGGACAAGAAAGTCCAGGCGGATCAGCTCGTAAGTATTATTATGTGTGCTTTATAATTGAATAATCAAATAAATAAGCCTGTTTTTAAGGATGTATGTCTCTATACTGTTTTTGTTTGTTTTGCTTAACACAGAGATGGAAAATTATGTCGTGCAAGATGAAAATCCAGCAGCTCAAAGAGGCCATTTGCACCAGCAATGAAGAAGTGAAAAGTGGTGAGCATCACTGCACAAATATCCCATAATCCCATGTGTAGACATGATTCAATATATCATGATAATGAAGATGCACACTAGTGATATCTTGATATTGATATTATATAAACTTTCACAGTGCTTTGTAAGATTATTCACATTGGATTTGCAGTAGTGTTCAGATGAGCAACAATTTTTATTCTATTATTTATTTTACTTTCTTTATTATTTTTTTGACATTTAAAGCACAATGTTTGCTGGTCGAACAAACATTCGCAACACAATTAACAATAAAGCATGCATAATACAAACAGTCCATAGATTGAGATAGTTATAATAGATTAATAAAATAAATAAATAAATAAATAAAATAATAATTAAATTAAAATGACAAAAAGGAAACAAATAATAAATGAAATACAATAATAGATAATAATAATAAATAAAATTATAATAATCTTCTGTTTTAAACTAAATTGCTCTAATCTTGTTCAATTGAACTATTTCTTGCAGAATTTGTCTTTTAAAGTAATGAACAGCAACAAATTCTTAACTTGTTTTGTAAATTGTACTTAATTGGCTTAATAGTTTAAAACTATTTCAAGCTGAAATTTTAATTGGTTGTTGTTAATAGGTTGTTGTTGTTGTTGTTGTTGTTGTCCTTCTTAGACTTTACAGACCTGAAACTTGCCTATAGCACTTATTCATTGTTGCTCTTATAGTTGTGTAAATTGCTTCCTTGTTCTCATTTGTATGTCGCTTTGGATAAAAGCGTCTGCTAAATGACTAAATGTAAATGTTGTTTTTACTATTTATTGGGATATTGTGCATCAACACTATCCAATAAGGCTCCGATAGTTAATTGTCAATTTATCTAAACTTGCAATAAAAATGACAAACTTTCATTAAACTGCAAAATTTATAATCAATTTATACAATTTTTATAATATTTTTGCTATGTTTTTTGTTATAGCTGTTAAAGTAACTTTTTTTGTGATATAACCTCCAGTAACAAGTAAATTTGGTGCCACCTATGTGTAAACTTGCATAAATAGTATCATATGATGAGTTTTATCTATAAGTAGTATCTTCACTTCAGGCAAGGAGTTGTTGTTGCGCTCCCAGGAGGAAGGGCAGCGGCTGCAGCGCAGGGCTAGCCGTCATCAGGAAAAGAGGGACAAAATTAAGCGGCACAACCAGCGTCTGGGTGAACTCCTGGAGAAGAGATCCAAAGAGATGCAGGGGCGGCTGGAGGCTCTGGCTGAGGTGCGGAGAGAGCACATCCTGGAGCTCACAACTCACATCTTCAACATCCAGGAGGAGAAACAGGGCAGCAGGTCAGAGACCAGCAGAAATATACATCTAAATATAGATGATAAACAGAGTGCTCTGGGTGACATCTTGGATGAATATAGACTATTTCAATATGGCGATATCAATTGTCCATGAGGAGTTCCTGCTTGACGTAAAATCTATTTCAAACTGTAACGTTTCAGTCATAACACAGCTGTCATAAAAAAAATGTATCAATATCTGGTCTTTTACACAAATCTACCAACCTCCTTTGGCGTTATTTCAATGACAAATGGAGAAATGTCATGAGCGCAGTATTACAAGTCGAGACTCAAGATCGCATTTATGTAATACGAGCATGCAAATCTTTTTGCTTGCGCACCGATTGCTTTTGCACAAAACCTTTTGCATGCCCTGTGATGAAACTGTGTTCATCTTAATTGAAAGCTACGTCGTGTTTGCTGGCCTCGCGCATCACGCACCTATCAGTCAGCCAGCATGTCACCTTAAAGGGTTAAACAAATAGCGCACAGCACTACTACAATTACAGAAAAGTTTGCGCTGTTACAATTAACTTACCTTTTAATGCGTTTTGGTGCGATTTATAACCCGCTATAAGAAACAACAACAACAATGACTGAATGTTTTGAATCAGAAGCTGTAATGTAGCCGTGGTGGGATGAATTTTGGTGTGGTGCCCCGCCATGGATGAATAAATGTAGCGGAAACCATGTAGCATATTAGAAAAATTACTGAAATAAATGAAAATTTTTCCTAGAGATGGGTTGCGGCTGGAAAGGCATCCGCTGTGTAAAAACTTGCTGGATAAGTTGGCGGTTCATTCCGCTGTGGTGACCCCGGATTAATAAAGTGACTAAGCCGACAAGAAAATGAATGAATGAATAAATGAAATTTTAAAATGTATTAAAATAGAAATTGTTAAATTTTAATGACACACCGATCCTACTTTTATTGTATTCAAAATCAAATGATTTAATCATATAAATTCCAGCATAAGCTACTTTACGAGTTCACTCTCACAGATATTTGACTGAATAGAAAATGCGTATTTGGCCTGCTGTCCGGGGAGAGGGCTCAGAAAGACACCTTAACTCGGATGTCAAACTCAATTCCTGGAGGGCCGCAGCCCTGCACAGTTTAGTTCCAGCCTCGCTTCAACACACTTACCTGTAGGTTAACAAGACTAAAGCACTTAATTAGTTTGGTCAGGTGTGTTTTTTTTAGGGTTGGAACTAAACTGTGCAGGGCTGTGGCCCTCCAGGAATTGAGTTTGACATCCCTGCCCTAACTCGTGTTATTACCCTTATCAGGATAGTGAGAGATGGGGTCCGAGCGCAGTGTCTAGCCTGGCTCCAGAACACTCTCAGATTTAAGCAGGTATCGGGTTTAATAGCGTGGTGCATGGGCGCTCAAGTCAAGAAAAAACAAGGCGTAGTATGAGGTATGGAGAGGTATGGCGTGTTTGACTATTTATAGGGGTTTGGTCTTGAGCTAATTGTATAATGGCTCGTTTCCACTGACTGGTACAGTATGGTACGGTTCGGGTCACCTTTATCAGGCTTGCGTTTCCATTACCAAGGGTACCCTTTTGGTGGGCGTGGTGTATGACAAAGTTTCAGTCGACGTCATTTTTGCTTGAGAAAATGTCTACAATAAAGCTGCACAGGTCGTTCACATATCATATGAAAAGCACTTCTCACAAAACAGATGCTTTACACACATAAATACTTGTGTATAAATGTTTATTACTAACTTTTCTATAAACAGGAGTTGTTTATAACTGCAGATCAATGATGGTGCGAAATAGCCTACTGTAACGTCTGTAATTATATTAAATAAATGAATAAATGAACATATATGAACACATACAGACCCTTACAGTCTCCGATATGTTACCAACTACAGAAGAACTACACAAAGCAGACATTTCGTCGTTAATTAGGTTCAAAACAACACAAAGTATAGCCTACAGTCAGTGAAAACCTCTCATCTGTGTCTGTAACCTTCAGCAGCACATGAAGCCTCTGTTAGAGAGTCATTCCATCATTCCCAGTTCATATTAGTCTAAAAGGTGATAATAAAGATTAAAACAAGGCAGTTTGTTCACGTTTGCTGAAGAAATAACGTGCTCCTTGGCTTCGCCTTTTTTCCCGCGCTCCACTCTCGCGTTTGTCCTTTTCTTTTTAAATGTGTCACTCTCGTTTGTCAGCTTCTCACATGATCGGGTTTCCAAAAGCTTGTCAATAATCAAGTGCATGTTATTATCATCAGCTCAAGAAGTTTGTTATTTTAGATAGAGACGCGCGGCGAGCGCAAGGAAGAAAGCGAAACCACTCGGGCTTCAGACTGGCTCGTTAAAAACTACACGGCACAGGGTGAATCTGCTCTTCTCCATGTCTTTGTGGCTGTTTATCATGACGACGACGACAGGGGTTGTTTGCAGGATCGACCATGGCTGCATATGTATATATAATTCCGCTGTAATCTCTCGCTGTGTATTTCAAACATGGCGGGTCCTTTGTTTACATTCTGGCTTGTTGCGTCTACGTATGACGTATCTCTGTAAACCAATAGCGTTCAGCTGCGCGTGTAGCTCCACCTTTTGGGACCCTTTCTGCAGTTTGGGACCCTTTCGAAAGGGTCCCGAAAAAGTGGTACGGTTTGGTTTAGTACGCCTTTTGACAATGGAAACGGCCATAAAAGCGTACCAAACCGAACCGTACCGTGCCACTCAGTGGAAACGGGCTATAATAGAATGATTGTCTGTGATGATTTAGCCTCGTCAAAGACTGATCGTGCTCCTCCTGAAATTTATTTATTAAACTTCACATCTTTCCAAAGCTGTCAAAAATAATACCAAGCTCAATCCTTTGAATGCTTTGACAGTGTGTATTTTATATATAGTCTCCAATAATCTTGTTTCTTTTTGAATTGAGCAGACTAATAATAACACCCTTTCTCCAGAGACACTGTTTGTATTTTTAGCTTGGAATTGATCAAACTAATCTTGTTATGCCAGGTGTTGAATATGATGTCTAAAGTATTTTAAATGTTTTGTACTGTTCAGGGACCCGGCGGATCCAGCCGTGGCTGAGTATGATCTGGCTCTGACCTCCAGCACTGTCAGTGAGCTTGCAGAAGCCCGGAGAACCACCTATCACTCGGGCCGCTGGATCTGGGATGATCAGAACGGAGAGACGAGCATCAGCATCACTGGACCACACGTCACATTACCCAGCAATGGAGACTGTTCAGCTTATTACAGCTGGGTGGAGGAGAAGAGTGGAAACCAGGGGCCAGGTGCACTCTTCACTTCTCCTCACTGTCACAGCATGTTTAACATTTTTGCATTAATTGAAATCTGCACTGCCAATCAGAGGTTTGGGATTAGGATTTTAAAGATTTGGGCTTGGAATGAGAGGGGACTGGATGCAGACCTGGTGCACTGCAATCTGAGCCAATCCAATGCTTTTTAATGGGCTCACCTAACCCCACCCCTCACCCTACCCCTCACCCTGACGTCACTTGCTCCATTTGAGTGCATTGTGTGTGACATTACATCGCTGAGTGATGCAATCTCAGCTTACATCATAAAGGCTGCATCCAGATACTAATGCTTGGAATACCCAAAGACATTTTTTAGCCTCTTATAAGGTTTTCTAGTCTTTTTTAGCATTTAAACTTGAGATGAAAATAGCCACTGAAGCTGGTCGTGTATTAACAGGGTTTGAAATTGCGACCAATTTGGTCGCATATGCGCCCGAAATTTAAGCTATGAGACCTCATAATGTATATTGGGAGCATTCATGCGAGTATATAATGGTTGTAGTGCGACCTGTTTTTTTTATTTTATTTTATTTTTTTTAAACGTGGTTAAATCTGTCTTCCCTGCCGCTATTTTGGTTCATATTAGCTGTCAATCACTCAAGACTTTCCTCTGTCAGATGACAGGGAGGGAGCTTTTGTGTCCGCGGGGAATGCAAACGGCTGAAGAGTGAAAAGTACACTGAATCTCGATGCGTTGCATGCACTGCGTGTTCAGCCAACACAATCTCACGGCAATTCGTAACATTTTCATACGATTCCTCGTGAGATCAGGCTGCAACAGCGCAAATATCCACTAAAACACCATCGACAAAGAAGCTTACCTTTACTGAGTTTAAACAGATGCGGGTTATACTTATAACAAAGAACAGTATTGCGCCGATGGTCATCGGGAGAATCCTGCTCTGCCCCTATCATATTGGGCATGCTTTTCCACAAACACAAAAAAATGTAATTCAGCGCGTAACGAGGCTGAGCATTAAAACGACACGAACCGAAACCAAAACTTTTAAAAGTGAGACTTTTCTTCATTTCTTTTCATTTGTCCGTTCTTTCTTGAGGTGAATATTATTTTTCTATTTAATTACTGATGACTGCTTTGCAGCTTTCAGCATTGAATTGAATGATTTATTATAATATTTTGTTTGTTTTGTAGCAGAAATATTATTTATAAAATTGACATACATATAAAAACAATAGTACTAAATAAATATTTCTTACTACAATGCTTAATTTGTGTTTGCAAACCATCAATTTATTTTTCATAAAGTAACAGTAGGACTTTATATAGCAGATAACTTGCATTAAAGCACATTCAAGGCAGCATGAGGATGAGAAATATAATTCATTATTAGTATTATTGTCATCATCATCATCATTAATATTTTATAATTATTCAACATTCATTTTGGAATTATTGCACAAATATTAAGTCATCACAGCATTAGTTAGATAGTTGTTTCTGGGTTTTGTTAGTCCCAATTGATGTTGTTTTCAAATACAATAAATCCCTTAATATACAACTTGTCAAATATATCACTCATTTTTGGTGGGTGCTCCTAAATTTTTTTTGGTGCTCCTAAATTTTTTCTGGTGCTCCTAAATATTTCGGATTGGGAGCACCGGTGCTACCAAGTAAGAAAGTTAATTTCGAGCCCTGATTAAGACTCTAAATAATTAATCATTATTTTTCAGATTGTAATTAAAGAGATAGTACACACCATGGTTTACGTTACATTCATTCTTCCATGGCGGGGCGCCACACCAAAGTTCATTCCTGCCACGGCTATATTACAGCATCTCATTCAAAACCTTCAGTTGTTGCTGTTTTTTTTCTTTTATTGTATAATCACACCAAAATATAAGTGAATTATAAAAGAGCAAACTTTTCTGTAATTGTAGTAATGCTTTGTGCAGTGGTGGAAAGAGTACTAAAATAATCATACTCAAGTAAAAGTACCATTACTTGCCTAAAAATGTAGTGCAAGTAGAGTAAAAGTATCTGTTGTAAATATCACTCAAAGTATGAGTAAAAAGTAGCCCTTTTAAAAGTACTCGAGTAGTAAGTAGTGAGTATTATGCTGTGAAAAGCTGATGCCACTTACATGCAATTCGTGGGTTTGTAAACGTAACATTCTGTAGTGCTTTTAGTTATTGCCCAGCAGGCACACAACATCATAAGACATTGATATTAGGTTAGATTTAGGTCGTGGTGTCAGGTGATCAAAATTCAATGTCTAGCAAGCATATAAGCACAATGTTAATTTGATGTCCAATAATGTTATCAAATGACGTTGATATTTTGTTGATTTTTAGGTTGTTAGAAAGTGACCAAATCCAACATCTTAAACCAACCATATTGACATCAAATACTGACATTTATTCATCAGGTATGGCGACCAAAATCTGATAGACGTCATAGTGGTAATGTCCACACATCGTCAAGTTGTAACATCATTTGATGTTGGTTTTAGGTTGGACATTGACGTTGGCCTGACGTTGAGTTCTGACGTCAACCCTATTTTCATTTTAAATTTTCGTCATCATTAAGTAAACATTGGTCATTTTCTCATCAGAGACATGCATCTAAACTGCATCTCTGGGTCAATGCATATTAAGATTTTGGACATCGTCATGGACATTTTTAATGCTATCAAAAGATTTGCTGCATTTATAAATCGCCCATGTCTTGAGGTAGTTTACTATGAGGCGATTTGCCTTCTATGTGCGATTTGATTGGACAGGAATGACTGGAAGGATTTTTCTAATCCCCATAGACAGGAAAAATGAAGTAGTGGAGTAAAAGTACCTATAATGCACTAAAAATGTACTCAAGGGAAAGTAAAAGTACACATTTAAAACTACTTAATAAATTACAATTCCTGAGAAAAACTACTCAATTACAGTAATTTGAGTATTTGTAATTAATTACTTTACACCACTGGCTGTGCGTTATTTGTTTAACCCTTTAAGGTTATATGCTGTCTAACTGACTGACAGGGCTGCTCGATGCATTTGGCCAGCAAACATGACGTAGATTTCAGTTAAGATGAACACAGTTTCTATAAGTGAAGTTTATTTATAAACAAATTTCGAGAGGATCACGTGCTTATGATTGTTCACAGCTGTTCCAACTTTAGCTAACGACTGATCATCCTATCAGAGGATCCTTAACTCACTATAAATAACCAGACTTTTCTCATCTCAATATCTTCGTCTTGAAGAAACCCTCCCACCCAACCCTACTTTCCCTCCTTTCAAACAGGCGTCACGGTGGTCAGCGATTAGCGCTGCCTCACAGCAAGAATGCCCCTGGTTTAATACCTTTCCAAACCAGACGGCATTTCTGTGCGGAGTTTGCTCGTTCTCCCGTGGTCGCGTGGGTTTTCCCCGGGTCCTCCGGTTTCCTCCCACAGTTTAAAAACAAGCACTCTAAACATTTAGTCCAAATACTTTAGCTAAACTCTAAGTACACCTTTCAGCATCCATATCTGACACTTAGCTACAACAAGCAAGAGGGGGAGTCATCGAGATCTACCTGAGCTCAAACTCCCCTCTCGCCTTGCAACGGGAGGGAGCCCAGGGCTCGAGGATCTTATAAGCTCAGGGCTCTCTCCCGGGACAGCACGCCAAACTAGCTTTATTATCAATCATCAGCTAAGTGTGAACTCTTGAATTATACTTTATTTAAATATAAAGGTCTGTGGCTGTGCATACAATGACTTTATCTTGCTGGAGTTTATAGCCGCTTCATTTTACTTCAGGACGCATCAATGCCATTCTGTAGGTGTATTAAATACTTTCATGAATATTCCTAGCAAAACTAATAAATGTTGGAGAGATGTTACATAAACGCACTAAATCGCACTTCAGCAGCGTTTATTCAAGAGTGCACAAGAAAATCTGCACTTGAGCAGCGTATATTTGAGGGTGTGCAAGAAGTTTTGTGCACGAACAGATGAAATCAGCACGCAAGCAAAGAGATTTGCATGCTCGTCAGAGGTGTGAACCTACACTAGTCTCACGGTTTGGTTCGGTTACGATTATCATGCCATCGATTCGGTTCAATTCGATATTTCGATGCATCACGGTGCATTTACGGTGCTTTCCATACACAGTTTTATATTTTCTTCACAGCAGCATTTCTTGTATTAAAATGTATGAATATATTTATATTTATATACTATTTGTAATACAATTTTGTCATTTAATACAAACAGTCAGATATATAAACTGTAACTTTAAACAAAACGAGCATTTAGCAAATAATATAAACAAATATAAATATCCAGCTCAATTTCTGATCCTTGTCTAGTTCTCTTACACCCCTTTGATTGGTCACACCCTCAAAAAAACGGTTGCGATTGGCTCTTGCGCGCTGCGTTCTGCACAGATGAGTGATGCTGATAAGCGGCAGGTGGCAGCGGCGATCTCACAGCTAATGTATGATAGACATGGTGGAGAAAACTCTGCAGACACGCGCTCGTTTCTGGATGCAAAAGTAACGCTGTAAAACAGCCGAGAAGAGAAGAAAAACCACGCCAGCAGGTCAAATGGGCCACTGTGTGTGTGTGAGAAAGAGAGAGAGAAAGAGAGAGAGAGAGAGAGACAGACAGACAGACAGACAGACAGTGCGCGCGCGAGAAAGAGAGAGAGAGAGAGAGAGAGAGAGAGAGAGAGAAATGGAGTAGGCTACTTTCATTCTCTCGATCTCAGTGAAATAGGGGCTATTGTTGTATATGTCAGTGAAAGACTGATCCAGCAAACACACACAATGAAATTGTGCACAGTTTATGAGTTTTAAGTAGTTAAAGCGCTGTAAATACTCGCGATCGCCTCCCTCGCGACAGAGCGCATATGAGGTAAATGACGTCAGTAATAACCGGTTATGATTATTGCTGAACCGATACCGAATTGTCCGCGTCTGCATCGCAGTGCACCAAAAAACTATTATTTTTTAAACCCCTAATGCTCATATTACATGAATGCAATCTCGACTTATAATACTGCACTCACGACATTTGTCTTTGAAATGGGTAGTCATGGGTAGTTGGAAGATCTGTGGCCTGCCACCACAGCTGGAAAACAATCCTAGAGAAAACACTGGTTCACAATAAAATGAAAAGTTGCAATTCCCTTTTTATCAATAATGTTTTTAGCTGATGGTCATTGGTGATTCATACAATGCAAATCAATGGCTACCATCACTTTGAGTCCAAAAAAGTAAATAGTAAAGAAATAGTATATATATTCTCCCTCTCTCCTTCTCTCTTATACACACACACACAAACACACACACACACACACACATACAAGTATATACATATATTATTTTTTTCGTAGCAAGGTTGACATTTGCACAACTGACAATAGCTGCTTTTTAAATATTTGACATATAAGTGTTTAGGAATAATAATGAGAATAAAAACCGATAATACTCCTTTAGGACTTGTAAGATATGAATAGTAATGCAAATATTGTGATGTTTAAACATTTGACATGTTTTCTTTCCTGTCTTCCAATCTCGAAAAAAAAACATTAAGAAAAATTACATAATTGTAACAATTGTCACATAAACAGTGACTTACACTATTGTAAATATTTAAACAATGGTAAAATGTTAAAGGGGTAGTTGACACAAAAATAAAAAATTACTCCATTTTCTCAGCCTCAAGTGTTTCCAAACCTTTATGTATTTCTGTTAAACTGTAAAGAAAGTATTTTGAAGAATGCTGAAAACCTGTAACTATTGACGTCTATAGTAGGAAATAAAGATGAAAGTCAATGGTTACAGGTTTTCAGCATACTTCAAAATATATTCTATTCTGTTTAACAGAAGAAAGAAACTCATGAAGGTTTGGAACAAGTAAAGTAAGAACAGAATTTCCATCCCTTAAAACGTGGTTCAATATTTAATATACCCCTGAAGTCTGCACAATTTCCTTTGATAAAACTTGTTTATCCAGTTTTTCATATAATGTAGTAAAAATAAAGGCTCTTCTTGTTAAGTACAAGTTCTACTACTCTGTTTTTAAAATCTCGATTCTTTCTCTTGTAGAGCTGGACTACATCAACCCAGCACACACCATCAGCGCGGCCCTCTGCTATGCTACACAACTCGTCAATATCCTCTCTCATATCCTGGATGTCAACCTTCCCAAAAAGCTGTGCAACAGGTTACAGAATGTTTATTTCATCAAAGCTTCTAAGTAAAACCTCTAATAATATCCAGTAATTATAATTTCTATAGCACTTTTACAATGTAGATTGTGTCAAAGCAGCTTAACATAGAAGTTCTAGTATTTAGGCTTTTTTTAGAGAGAGTTTGAGTGATTTCATGCGTCCTAAATCATATTTTGTCTTCTCTATAGTGAGTTCTGTGGAGATAATCTGACTCGCTACCGATTCACCCGCACCGTCAACAAACTCAACACCAACGTCCTGCATCTCTGCTTCTCACAGGTAACTATAACATTAAAGATGACCTATTATGCATTTACATTTAGTCATTTAGCAGACGCTTTTATCCAAAGCGACTTACAAATGAGGACAAGGAAGCAATTTACACAACTAAGAGCAACAATGAATAAGTGCTATAGGCAAGTTTCAAGTCTGTAAAGTCTAAGAAGGGAAGTATTAGTAGTATTAGTTTTTTTTTTTTTTTGGGTACAGTTAGTGTGATATTCAAAGAGGCAATTGCAGATTAGGAAGTGAAGTGGAGACTAAATAGTCGAGTTTTTAGTCGTTTCTTGAAAATAGCGAGTGACTCTGCTGTTCTGATGCAGTTAGGGAGTTCATTCCACCAACTGGGCAGATTGAGCGTGAGCGTCCGCGAAAGTGATTTCTTCCCTCTTTGGGATGGAACCACGAGGCGACGTTCATTCACAGAACGCAAGTTTCTGGAGGGCACATAGATCTGCAGAAGTGAGCGCAGATAAGAAGGAGCAAGGCCAGAAGCCACTTTGTAGGCAAACATCAGAGCTTTGAATTTGATGCGAGCAGCAACTGGCAGCCAGTGCAAACGGACTAGCAGCGGAGTGACATTTGCTCGTTTAGGTTCATTGAAGACCACTCGTGCTGCTGCATTCTGGAGCAGTTGAAGAGGCTTGATAGAGTTAGCTGGAAGCCCAGCTAGTAGAGAGTTGCAGTAATCCAGTCTGGAGAGAACAAGAGCTTGAACAAGGAGTTGAGCTGCATGTTCAGATAAGAAGAGTCGGATCTTTCTGATGTTTTGCCTCTTTTTACAAGATTTAAAATAAGTCTCTGATGTTCTTAGAGTGTGTATGTGAGATTTTACCTCAAAATACCCCTCAAATAATGTTATATTACTCTTTATATCCCATTTAGGCTTTGATCCTAATTGTGCCTTTTTGGTGACTGTCGCTTTTAATTAAAATGAGATTCGAGGCTTCAAATGCCTGTGTATCAGCATAGTGGCAGATTCAAAAACAAGACTAACATATTATGCTAATGAGGGAGAGATGGTCACTAGAGGGCGGGGCTTTCCCACTCTAATGACACGTACAAAGGGAAAATGTCAATCAAACTGTTTTATCAAGCGTGATTATAAAAAGTATAATTAATAAATGTTTACTATTAGAAGCTGGTTGTATTCATAGACTGGTGCCACACAACTGTGTTTAATAAAAGTGATTTTTGCATAATAGCTCTGCTTTAATACTATAAACCAAGTCTTGACCGTCCTTCACGTTTATGCTCTCTTCTTAGCATGTTGACGGTGAACTGCTGCATCCTCATCACACTTTGAGGAATATCATGTTTCTAGTGTCTCCGGTGAACAAAAACCTCGGCAGGTGAGAGTTAACACAATTCCTTGGTTGAATGAATGTACTTGAATTAAATTGTACATGTATTGAGATAAGCTAAATTGTTTGCAGATGGCTGTTCATTTTTTTGTTTGTTTGCTTTACTGTCATTCGAAACGTTGGAGTCGGTATTCAGTTTTATACATTTTTTTTAAGGAAATTATTTATGAATTGTTCACTTGAATCACTCAGGACACCGTTTAAATTCAGAGTGCATAGTTTTATATGTTAGTTAATATATTTTTAAGTTTTTGACTTTTCTAAAGCATACAAATACCATAATATGTTTGCAGATGCGAAGTGAACATATTTGTTTATCTAAAAAACAATGCCGAAGTCAGATATTCTGCTTTGAAAATGTGCATTTCGTGCCCGAACGTCTGACTTTGTCATTTAACCCACCCACTGCCAGTTTAGCCAATTATTTTTCAGCAGCCCGGTTTACCCTGGTGGAAAACTGCATGTTTCATTCATTCAGTCAGAAAGGCTCTCAAAGTATGTCCGCTACTGAAATGCGACTTCTGGTGGACAGTAGCAGCCTCCGAAATGAGACACAAATTCAGTTTTACACATGAGGTGGTTTTTAATTAGCAAATAATATAAATATTACAACTGTAATCATTAGGTGAGCAGGTTACATTGTAACCCCATGTCACGTTACGTGAGGAGATTTGCAGTGATAAGCAATTTTGGCTGTTTGCACCAAACGAAACCTGACGGAAATTTAAATACAACCATTCAGAAGCACCGAATGGTGCACTCACTGCACTCCAACGAAATGCTAAAGTTTATAATGTAATAAATACATATTTAACCTCTTTAACATTATTAAAAGTACATGCTAAATCACTGATATGTGTTGGCTTGCATTGAGTCACAGTTCTAAAGTTCATTTTTACCCGCTGCTGCATTCAGTAGTAGGGCAATAAATGTCACACAAAAATGACATTCAAACTCACATTATTAGCATTCGACACTAAATAAAGCACACGAGGTTTACCTGAGGTGGTCATTGTCAGTTTATCCTGTTGTTCAGCTACAAGAAATAAAAGCCGTTTTTAAAATATATATTTCAGGTGTTAGAACAAAAACTCCTTTTAATATGGAAATTATTCTTTTTAATCTCCTGCCGTTGCTTTTATTTAGAACACTGTTTCAATCAGCCTTTAGGCTTGATAGTCAGTCCTGCTGTTCATGTCATCAATCTGGCAACCTGCACTTGCATTTGTTTTGAACTAGGAATGTAATACCTAGTTCAACCACTGGGTGTCAAACTTAGATACTGCAGCTTTAACAAACCCAAACAAAGAAGTCTCCAACTAAGGCATTGCGTTCACAACTTGGCTATGGTTAAATCCGATTAAAACCTTTGATCTTATTCTACAATGTGGAAGTTTGCTTATTTTTGCGATTTGATTTAGAACTTCAAATTCAGTTGTCTAAGGGAGAAATGACTCAGAATAATAAACGGCAGAAAACTTACTTGGTCTACAAGCAAGTGTGTTCATGACTACAGACAAAGTAGAGTAATAAAATAAGATCAGTTTGCAACATCAAGCAGCAGAACGAGCTGTTTTTATCGTCTAAAAATCAATAGAAGTGAACGAGATTGGAAGTTTTGAGCCAAAAAGATTCCTGCTCGTATGTGAAGAATAAGGTCGGAAAGTGAGAGGGAGAAAAAAACTGAAATGAAAATCAAAATGTACAGTAAGATTAACACATTGCAACTTTTCTGCTAGGACGGGGCCGTTTGAGGTGAGCGCCGACCTGGAGGAGTCGATGGAGTTTGTGGAACCGGAGGCTGCAGGCCCTGCGGAAGAGAGCGGAGACGAGGCCGTGACGGATGAAGAGACTGATCTGGGTACAGACTGGGAGACAGTTCCCAGCCCTCGCTTCTGTGACATCCCTTCCCAGCCCATGGATCTGTCCCAGAGCGGCATGCAGGCGTCCCAGCCGGTGGGCAACGCAGGAGGAGGCATGATCTCCTCCGCCGCCGCCTCCGTCACCTCGTGGTTTCGTGCCTACACAGGCCAGCGCTGAAATCCGGGGTATATGCAAACATCCCATTCATTACTGTCACCCTCACTTGGCTGCTGGGGCAAATAAAGGGAACGACTGATCCTATTAAAGCCATAGTTCACCCAAAAATGAAAGCTGTCATTATTTTGTAGTGTTGATATTTTGAAGAATCTTGGAAACTTGTAACCATTGACTTCCATTTTATTTGTCTTTTCTACTATGGAAGTCAATAGTTACAGGTTTCCAACATTCTTCAAAATATCTTCTTTTGTGTTCAGCTGAGCAAACATCAAAGCAAAACTCTCTATTGGAAGAAATAAAGGGATGATGGCAATGTTGGTTTTTAGGTGAGCTATCTCTTTAAGTAAATGTGGGAGAGAAACCAGAGTGAAGGTTATATCCTTTTTTGTCATGATGTAAGAATGTAGTGAACTACTTTTGACATTTTTAATGTTTTGTAGCTCACGTTATACTGTAGACACCTGTCGGTCAACTTTATTCAGTGTACATTGCCAAATAGAGTTGCTTTGAAGAGACTTGACTGTGATGGATTGAATCTTCTCACCAGCTCTTCAAGGAACTTCACTGTATAAATGTTGCTGGACTGTGAGAGTGAGCGAGTGGCAAATATTATTGATGACTAGTTTTATTAGGTTATAAATTGACAAACGGAACTGATTTTATGAACAAATAGCTAGTGTTTTTCGTTGATTTTTGTCCTCAATCATTGCGAGCTGCATTGGGGTTTCAGTATCCTGCATTTGCTCTTAGGATTTATGGACAGGTTTCTTTTACATATTACTTGATGAAAGCAAGTGGTGCTCGCTGCAGAGCCATTTGAGGAGAGCTGAGCTCCAGCGAGGGGGAGCTTAAGCTTGAGCTCCACCTTTTTTGCACTTCTTCTACGAGTGATGTCACTGGGGGTAGGGTTAGGGGTAGGGTTGGTGTACGCATTAAAACAGCTTACAGGAGGAGGAGCAACAGCTCATGCTCCCCCTCGCTGGAGCTCAGCTCTCCTCAAATGGCTCTGCAGCGAGCACCCTCTCGATGAAAGTGCATATGTGCTGTTTTATTTTAGATATTTTTTTTTGTATTATCAATTATTAAATACATCAGCTATTAAACTGAATACCTCTATACAATTCAATAGTTTTTCTTGTGTATATAAGGGTCAAAAACATTTTGTTTTCAACATCTTATTGATTCAGGGTAATTAAATCTCAAAAATCACAATTTTAGTCCTGAAAAAGTCTTAAATTCACTGAATTATTGTGTTGTTGGTCTTAATTTTCCTTTTATTTATGTATTGCTAGTAGGGATGTAACGGTATCAATTTCACGATACGGTAATACCTCGGTATGAATGGCACGGTACTGTATTTATTGAATCATTTAAAGGAAAAACAAAACTATTGAAGAGACTCAAAAGTGCTAGAATGTTCAAGTTTCCTCAACACTAAACAGATCAATGACATACAAACGATCTATCTGTAAACTTTCAAACAGGAACTTAAATTATTCAATTTTAATAACAAAAAATATTAAACCATGTAAAAAAAAACACCACTCGAAAGGACAAGCCATGAGTGAGATAGAGGTCTCGTGGTGGTACAAGTCAATGTCTGCATCAATCTGAGCAGAGTGCTGTGTTCTGCTGTCCCCTCGACTAAAAGAATCCCCATCATGTTAGTCGTATTCCCCGACTTGTATTTCAGCACAGTCTGGCTGTGCCTGCAAACCCTTTTTTCTGTCTCCTTTTCTTCTTGTTTCTTTTCAGAGAGAAACTGAAATGCTTCCACTCATCTGATTTAAAACCTGCTTTAGGTTCGACCATTTTTAGCTCTTTTTCTTTGCCGCTACTAGCAGCACACTCCATTTCTGCATTACTGGATCTGTAGCAACAACAGACCGCAAAGGATGATGGCCACGCCTGGGCTGATGAAAATTGTAGTTTCCGCTACCTCCCATTCGCTCCATTTGCCTGAGCAAACTTTTCACCAAAAGACCTATGATTTTATGGAGTCACAACCACGGTAATATTGAAAGAAATTGCTATTGCGGTATGACGGTATTTACAATATTGTTACATCCCTAATTGCAGGGTTCAACGCTAAGCATTTTTTCTACTGGTCCAATTGGGCAAGTGGTTCAGATTTTTACTTGCCCTGCCAAAATTTTTACTGGCCCCACCTAAAAAAAAAAAGAAAAAAAAAAGGGAAGTTAAAAGCCATGTTTTAGCCGCATATTTTAAATAATGTGTCTAAAAAAAAAGTCTGCCAATCTAGAATTTCAATACTTAAAAAAAAAAAAAATTGTTAATAAAAGTGTAATGCAAACAAAAAGAGCAGTATAGAAAATGTGGAGGTATTTTATTGCGGTTCGAAATTATTTAACAAAAGGTGGGTGACTTGTCAAACTGACGGCAAACTTTGCAAAACATCACTTAATTATTTTTGTTGCGATGTTCACACAGAAAATATTTGCTTCCAAGATGTTAGAAACAGACATTTTCTTTTAGCCTTATAATTTGATGTTGCTGCCATGTTGTCATTTCTTCGCTGTACTGGTTGTTACCAGGTTACTGAAAAAAATAGCATGCTCAAAACATCAAATCAGAGAAGAGGAACCAGAAAGCAATATGGTGTTTACGACATCACAGAGAAGGTAGTGTTTAAAGACTTAAAAGCACAAACTTAAAATGCACGCAATTGAAAAATAGTCGAAGACAAACTAAATGTTAGTGACAAGGCAGCAATGTCCCAATCGGGCCAGTAATGATCCTGTCTACTGTCCCAAGCATCTCTCACGCTGGCCCTGGGCCACCGGGCAGTCCTTATTGTTGAGCCCTGCTAATTGCTAGCCAATGTGGCCAACACCCATTCAATCTCCAACAATCATCTCAATAAATCTTTAAACTTTTTTTATTTAAAAAAGTTATTTTTAATTATTTATCCTAATGGTTTAATTATTTTGATTACAGTAACATTTGTTTAAAAGTTCTCCATGTATTTACTGCTGAGGACACCGACCTGGGGGCTGTTCCAGAAAGCAGGTTATGTGACATACCCGGGTAAGTTTGAGAGTAAGTAGGTGGATAACCTCAACTTTGGTTCCAAAATCAGAGGTAACTTCTGGGTATGTTAAGTAGCCATAGCAACTTACTCTCTGAAGATAACCTGCTCCGGAGCAGGTTATGTTCAGAGAGTAAGTTGCTATGTTTAAGAGTTTGTCTGTTTCAGAAAGTTTACTGAGCATTGCGTGCTCTTTTGATGGGAATATTTATGGATGTGGACACACAGATACAAGTTTTTTCGTTGTGAGAGGGTTATAAGTGCATAGTTTTTTTCATAACCAAATTCATAATGTTAATGTATTTAACAAACCTTTTTGAAATCAAATGTGACAAATCCCGGGTCTGCGCTTACCATAAAAAACATTCAGTGCAGCTCTCTGTATTTGCGTCAGGGCATTTTAGGCAACTGTACAATGTGGCAGTAGGACCACCTGTACAGTACGCCTGGCACTGAACTGTTTTTTAAACTTTTGTACAGTTCCTTGGTCATAAATCACTGCGTATCATTACACAGATGATTCAGAGCACGGCAATAGTGTAGTGGACAGTGCGTCGTTAAAGAACAACGGTGCGCACAACGGAGCTAGTTCGAATCTCACTTACAGATCTTGTGTTTTTTCTCTTCTTCTGCACCCTCACATTTCTGTATAATATTATAAGTGGCAGCTTTGTCTTTTGTAGGAAAATATATCTTTAATTTAAGATGTAGGACGTCGTTCTTATATATACATTCACGCACACACACCTACATTTTTTAATATAATATTTTTTTCAGGGTTTCTAAATGCTATTGTGTGCATTAATTGCAGCCGATTTTAAAGCTCCATCAGTCACTAAAGGACACTGATAATATAAAATTTGTCCAAAGTATAAGTGTGCAGGTACAACTTAATTTTCTATCCTTAATCTTGGTGTGAACTTATTGCTGCTTCCACCTACCAGCTCATATGTGATGACCCCACCTCATCACTATGTTGAGGCTAAATGGCTGATTTTCAGGAAGTAATGATTCAAGTGTATAACACAAATATAGTAAAAAAAACTATAAAGCAAATGTTGCTTTACACAATGTTTATTTTTATTATATTTGTATTATAAAATAGAATCATTACTGGGCACTACATTGTTACTTGCTGGAGGACAAAAGATACCCTTTTCTGCCTTATACGATGACACGTACCTGCAGCCTGACCCAGAGGAAATCTCAGTGACCCAAGCAGACAAAACAGATGGAAGAGTGCTAAAAATATATAATTAGTCAAAAAAACATGTTTAATCAAATACTTTGGTCTGTTCATTTCTTCATTTCCTGAAATAAAATGAATGATTTTGTACACTGCTTTATACACACCTTTCAACGTGTAACATATTTTTCATATACATTTCTCACCTTAAGTTGATGCTCATGTGACTTTATCTTTGAAGATGGACCTTATACAGCTACTTTAGAATTTAAATATGTAGATAAAAGATTTTGTGATCCAAGAGTAATATTCAAATATGGAAAAGTGCAGAAAATTCTTACACTGCTTGTTAGTTGAGGCAGAAGGAACTTCGGCTGCATGCAAAATAAAAAGAACCTAAAGCTATCTGACAACAATCACTTACAACAGAGACAGAGTGTGTGGTTTAAGTCAAAAACTCAACCACTAAAAAGCATTTATTATAGGACACAGCAGTTAGACTAGCCTCTTTCTATTAGCTGCATGTCAGAAAGAATATTCTAGAGTGTTAAATAAAGAGCTCCAGTAATTAAATATTACCTTTTATGATAATGTTTCTGTGTTTAATGACTTTGGACAGAGTTCTAGCTCCAGAAAGATTACAATTTCTATAAGCCTTATTAGTCAATACACATATTGTGGCCTTAAGAAATTAATGGCAAGAAAAATAAATGCATGAATGGTTACACAACATACTTAAAAAGGATGTTAAAGAGTATTTTAATTTATCATTACAATAAAATGGAGGGTGGCATGTGTAATTTAATGAACTAACAAACTTTCTTATTATTTATTTTTTCTTTTCTTATCTATTTCTTATTCTATATTTCTTTCCTTCGTTGAAGCAGATGTGTAATCTCTGTGTTTAAAACCTCCAGCTTCGCCTCTGTAAAGTGCGCTGCCCTTTTTTTCTCACCGTGATTTTCTATGGTGACTCGTGAATCCGGCGATCTACTGAAAATGCCTTCAGGTGTGTGCCGTGCACGCGCATTAACCCGCGGTTATCTTCAGGAGGTTGATTTAACTAACTCTTGTCACCTGTTTTGGAACCAACATACTCGCGGTAAGCAGGTTTTGGGTAAATCAACCGAGAGTTTAGGTTTTAGCAGATGGTAAGTTAACCCAGCTTTCTGGAATACCCCCCTGGACAGATGGTTGTGCATAGATTTAGTTTATTACAACTTATGAAACATCCGTTTTTTTGTTTTTGTTTTTTTTTTAAAGAAAGTTTGTTGGAAATAAAGTAGGTACAAGTAGCTTGCTTGTTTTTATACAATATGCAAAATGTTTTGCCAACACATTCTCACTCCCAACTCGTCACATACTGACGCTTGGTCAGGAACCCTCGGCGTCAGTTATTGACGCACAGGGTACCCCTTTAGCGTCATATTTAGACGTGCAGGGATTCCCTATAGAATCTGTGCCTGAGCCTGAGGCGTCATAGGGAGACGCTGGAGGCTCGTATAATTACCAATAGATGTCAACAAACTTTTTAAAACCTGATTTACGCCTATTATCACAGTTTTCTTATTTTAAAAATATGTAATTTTTATTTTGTTTATGAAAAGCGTCTGTAAACGGGGTCGAAACTACTGTATGAATAAACTTCGGCCCACGTGACATCCCTTCACGGTGAGTTTAACGCCGCTCTGCTATTGGTCAAACTGCATCAGCGGTGAGTTCTCAGATGAGTTCAACTGTCAACATTAAATATTACGTTAATGCTGCATAATATATTTTTATTGGAGATTAGTTGGTGTTTATAAATATTTTATCATTTACTTTATATTTAATGAGTGAAAATATATTCGGTTGTCCAGTTTAGGGTAACTATGCCTAATAAAACTTTGATTCATTCATATTATTTATTATTTTTTTACTTTAAAAAAATATTAAATTTCAAGTACTAAGTTTAAAAATGTTTTCGGCTGATATTTTTCATTTTAAATTATTTATTAAAGTTGGGGTCATTGTATGTGGCGATCTATTTTTTACAGTCTATGCTCGCTAACCCAAGGTTCATTGCGATCCCAAGGTTCACTGCGGTTTCCACAAGGTAAGTAAAAAGTAAACAAATAAACACGATTTGTTGATAAAGCATGTACTGTGAACTAGCGACGTTATCTAATTACATCAAGTTCATTTATTAAAAACATATTTTTCTCACATATAACGTTGGTCATGCATTAGAACAATATATACATTTTAAGATAAGGAACAGTGTAACCAGATTGTTGTTTTCCACAATAGAATTCGTGCAAAATCTATATATAATATGCAATATGCAACTCTAATAATACAAATGTATTCGTAATTGTTTCAATATTAAAGAACATCAAGTGTTTCCAAAGGTTTATTGTAAAAACAATTATTTTCCATGCCTTTAAAGGAAAAAGGCAGAAATTTTGCCCGTCTGAGCACATTTTATTCATTGTACAACACAAAACTAAACAAAAAAAAGCTTAATCTACCACACACACACACACACACACACATATATATATATATATATATATATATATATATATATATATATATATATATATATATATATATATATTTATATATATATATACAGGTGTACATTATAAGGTGTTCACTGTTCAGATATGAATATTTTTTCTTTGCTCTTTTCAGGTTCTTTAGATTTCTTTAAAAATCCAATTTTGTTTTCTAATAAGCAAAAAGTAAAATCACTTTACCCATGTTTATATGTTAAATTGCACTTGTCTCTCTCTCTATCTCTGTTAACACATTTATATTTTTTTGATTAATTCTTGTGTCTTTCAGCCTGTTTCTGCCTATCACCATGAGTGATTCCTCAATACTCAGATTTATCACCAAGATCTCAATTATAAGCTCAAGTTTTGATGACAACTTGGTGATCTGCATAAAGCACCACCATGTAAGGAAGGCCAAGACCACTCTGGAATCAGTCAAGGGTTAGTGAAGTTTTTCATTCCATGTATATTAAATATCTACATTGTTTAGGCATATGTGATTGTATGAGATAAAATGCATTTATTCTTTCACTACTATTGTAATAACAGAAAGAAACGCATTAGTTTTACTATTACTATTGTTTATGACAAACATTAAAAAACTACAGCATAAGCTCACAAAATATTGTGGCCTAACTGTTTAAAACTAATTGTTCTGGGTGTTGATAGTGGCCAACCATTTTTTTCTTTTTCAGAAAGTATTTTGTTTTGTCTGATTTTATGACACCTTATAGGCCATCAACTGCCCACATTGGGGTTTAGGAAATTAGAACTGCTTATGCTGCTTGTCTACTAGTCTTAGGATAAGTTAGAAATGTTATAAATGTACATTTTTTTGTTGTTTTTATCTGGTACAGCTCATAGGAACTCCAATCTTCCCAACTGTGAGAGGGCCTTGCTCCAGTGACTGTCAGTGTGTACTTCATTGTTTCCATTAGTCCCTGTATCTGTAGACCTAGGTGACAGTGGGCTAGAGTAAAATTTTGGTTTTATTTAAACTAAGGCATACTGATGGCCTTTTTTATCTCAGATTTGGTCATGCAAGTATTAATATATCCTAAAGTATTTTTATATTCTTTCCATTGGTGGAAAAGATGTTGGTATAATTATTTTTAATGGACTGCTAAGATCTCAGCAGACATTTTTCTGAGATATTCTTGAGTGGGAGTCTGTGCAATACAAGGTGGATAGTATTTGCAAGGAAGAGCCCTTTATCTGTCCTGCTTCCACACTAGATATACTGCCAATTTAAGTAGATATGAACCATAAGCATAACCATTTCAAGAATGCACGAGGTACTTTAAACTGTATGTGTTGAAACTAAATTAACAAGAAAACAGCTCTGTGATGTTCACCTAAGAAAATTAGATTAGAAGATAGAAACTGTTATGCACTTGTTCTGTACTGTTTCATTCCTTTTTCAAACACTGGCATTTTTGAAGGTTTATTTACAGTATTTACAGCTAAGGATTAAGAATTGACAGGAAGATTTGTGGACTACATCAACTAATGACACTACCTCCAAAGAGTTGCAAAAAGCTGTCCAAAGTTTCAGCACCATCTTTAAGCCCATGATTTTAGTGTGTTTCATGCCTAATCACATGAGTTTATATCTGAGATAGATGAACTATGTGATTGTCTTAAACTGATCTACAAGTAAATGCCAAAACCTATTGGTTTACTTATTTATTTATTTGTTTGTTTGTTTGTTTGTTTGTTTGTATATGTTAACCAGGTGAAATGGAGTGAGGCATACCAGGATATGCCTGGTTTTACTTTTGGGAAGGAGGTTGAACAGTGCAATATTTCTTCTATAGGATTGCAGTGACCAGACATGCTACTGTAACTCTCATGGTCATGTGCTGGAATTAGCAGATATTCAACAATTTGGCCATCTCGCTGACCTGTTGATATCAGAAGGTAACAATATCCAGTTGAATTTGTTTTAGTTGTTCAGTAACCTATTTAAATAGTATTGTGATTTTTTGATTGCTTATCATTGTAGACCGCAGCAGCTCTGCAAAGCAAGTTGCAAAACAGAATCCATGAAACTGGCAGTGACTGGAAACCAATTGGAAGACTTTGGTCTGTGATGTAGAGGAGTGGGCAGAGGGTGAGGAAATTCTTATTAATATTACATGTAGTCATGAAAAATTGTGTTACTATTACTGTCATTTTTTTTTTCAGTAGCAGAAGCAAAAACAACAAACAACAGAAGTGATATGGATGTCTTCGTCATATTGCATGGTATGTACACTAGACTTCTGTCAGTGTTGATTCTTTAAAAGTTGACGTATAATCCTTGTTATACAACTTTCTTTTCATAAATATATTTCAGACTCTGCTGACCCAGCAACAAAGAGGAGGGTGTTCAACATCATCCTGCTAGTCAGGATTCTTCAGGAGAAGCAGAGGATTCTTGTGGCAGAGATGGCCAACCACTATAAATACCTTTCAACTCATCCTGGTTCTTTCAAAGAACTTTCTTGCTTGTTTGCTACTGAAATGTACTGGTATGTATTTGTATTTTTTGGCACAGACATAAGCATAAGGTTACCCAGTCCAAAGAATATTAATATATTTTTATGTTGTTGTGTTCTTCTTTTAAGATTCGACATGTGGCCTTAACGAAGAGGGGTTAAAAGGTCTATGGATCATCATTCTCAAAAAGCAACAAAATAACTGAGAAATAAACAACAATACGATGGTGCAATCTAGAGACCTGCAAGGTACCTGCAAGTTTTGGCAGGAGCAGAGAACATACATTTTTTTTAAATAAAGCTCCAGCTGATGAGTATGACATTGACTGTGGATTTTCTTTTACTGTAATCCAGAAGAGGATGACCTTAACCCTGAATCTAAAGCATGTAATAAAATCTGTAAAAAATTAAATAAAATTGTCATCATCTATAACCAAATTGTCTTTTTTTTTAAATACATAGATATGTACAGTATGTAAGCATTCCTCTAAAATCAATCAGTGTTGTAAATTAAGAGCATTATTGTATGCCTAACTGCTTACAACATATAACGATTTAAGGAACTCTATATTAAAATGAAATTATTACATTAAGTGACATTAAGAGCTTTTAAAATATTAATTTTATGATACATTTTTATGATAAATTAAATTTTTGCATATACTTGGGCAAAAAATGTACATTATTATGGTCAACTGCTCAGATACCTCCAGTCAATATGTGGCTGAGTCAGGCAACCACACTTCTACCTCTGGAAAAATTAACCTATGATTTACATCAAAGATCTGATGGATCCATTTGGTCCTCATGGATTTTTCTAAAAAAAAAAAAAAAAAATAATCTCCTTTTATTTTTGTCCTTACTTTGAAACATTTGTATTAATTTGTTAGAATGTCTAACAAAAAACTGCTGCACTTGTGAGATAACAGTGCGACTGTTGTTATTCTGAAAATAAAAATTAACTTTGTATAATGTTTTATTGAATGCAAGATAAAAAATAAAATATTTTCCAAGAGATGGATTGCGGCTGGAAGAGCATCTGCTGCATAAAAACATGCTGGAAAAGTTGGCGGTTCATAGCACTGTGGCGACCCCTGGTTAATAAAGGGACTAAGCCAAAAAGAAAATGAATGAATGAAAATAAAATATGTATTGAAATATGTATTTTTGGTAGACATAGAACTACACAGTAACTTATAAATACAGCACAGAACTATTTTACTTCTAGTTTAGATAATTTAAATGTTTGCATTTTTATTTTGTTGGTTAATGGCTATGTATTTTTAATCATTTGGAGGTTTGAACTATTCGCAGCATTTGAAAGGATATCTTTTCATCATTGTTACCTCATTTCTCAATATTTTCATGATTCTTACAATGCAGCAAATCTTACAATCATTTGATCATAAAGAAAATAATTAACAAATTAACCCACATGCAGGACAAAGACATTATGTGGAATCATTATTAAACACAAGTTCATCCATTGTCATCAAAACATACTGTTACACAAACAGTTGAAGATTTAGAAAGTAAAAATAATCAGATAAAGACTGGTTTTTAAACAAATACATGTCTTTAAAAAGGTTTTATTTATAAACATTTACATGTTTTAAAAGAGCTTTTATCCATATTTCAAATAAAGTGAAAACAATTAAACATCACATGATGACCATTAATGAAACACACTTACAGAATTACATCCACACATTTTATTCTGAACTCATAATATTTGTGATGAACATAATCACTATTGCTAATAACTTGTAATTAAAGAGGATACTAATGTTTAGCTTATTTTTACAGCTTTTTTTTTTTTTTTTTACCACAACTGTACATGTGACAATACAATTTCTTGTCCATGTTGAAGATAATACATCTACATAGGTTAACTGCCCTTTTACTCAAAGGGGATGAGTAGAGCCCCGTAGAAAAGGAAAAAGTATTCACATTTCAAACGAGAAATGAGTGAGAGAATATCAGCAAGACTATTACCTATGCTATGTTCAATAAATAATGTTGGATATAATAGTCTGATATGTACTGATCAAGTCAATAAAAGCTGTTTAAAAAATACTCATTGTAAAATAACAAATTTATGCCTGGCTTTCATATATGTCATAAATATATGCACAATGACCTTATTCAGATAGTCTTTAGTTCATTAAAATTTGTATCTGTTCCATTTTATTACAAAAAGGCTTTAAACTACATTACCCACAATCCTTTGTCGCTGTATAGATGGGAGGGGAAAGACATGGCGCTACAAATTGTAGTTCCTTGAAAGGTGTAGTTAGGGTTAAGTTTAGGGTTACGATCTTGGTTAATCGTTAACTATTTAAAACACAGCGATAACTCATTGATAAAGGACACTGTTAGTAAAGTGGCAAAGTTAGCAAAACATAGTTAGCAACACGAAGGATCTTTTAATTTGGCTTTGAAGTTATAGTCCAATCACAACGTCGCAATCTACGTCACACTTTGTCTCTATTTGGTAATCTTCCGGCTGAAGGTTGATTATAACCTTATAATATAACTTAAATATCAAAATGTGTATTAATATTACATGTTATTTATTGTCTTATTAAAAATACAAATGTATATTTACCGTGAGATTACTTTGTGGGGGTAACCTGATGTGCAAAATGATCATAGTAAAACCAGATCATAGGCAGTATACTTAATTTGAAACGAATAATAAAATAATAAAAAAGCTTAATGTTTGAAAACATTTCAAGCATTTGCTGTAACTAAACCCTGCATCATGTAGGTATACAAATATAAATATATGTCAAACTTAAATGACAAATATAGTGCCCATTAAATAGTATAAATAGTAGTTTATTGTAAATGAGTATGCAAATAAACACAATACATTTTTAGTGAAACATTTATAATTTATTTATAATGCCACAAATAAAAATAAATAATAAAAATCACACAAAAATGCAAAAATATATATTTTAACCAAAAATATATATTTTATAAGTTTTTAATGCAATAATATATTACCATACATATATAAATGATTAAAAACAATTATAATTGAAGGAAATGTATATTTTGTATTATTATTATTATATTTATTTTGTGATATTTATTCATGTCATACATCTGGTATGTCAAGCTCAAGTAAAACTGCACTGCAAAAAATCTTTTCAAATGATGCCTTTGGAAATGCCATCATAATAAACAGCTTTCACAACAACAAGAAGTCAAGTTCATGACAAATGCAAATTATGTTTATAATAACAACTTTCTGAACTTAAACATCAAAAGTAGAATAAGTTCAAAACATATTCAAGTATTTACTGAAGAATAGCAAAAACTATTTTTACAAAACACTGAGAACCAAAGTGTGCTTGGTGAGTCCAGGTGTTTATGCTGACTAGACTGTCATATTGCAATCCGGTTAGCATGAGGAGACTTGGGCGTAAAGTGTCAGCAATTCCTGGAGGGCTCCCATGTGTTATTCCAGGTTTTGCCACTGTAAAGTATTAGAAGTGCACAACATCATTACTGAACAAAGAATGAGTGTTAGGTTTCATTTAGAAAGTTCAGTGATATTTATTTATATATGTAAAGTGTCATTAAACCTGGCACTCTTGAATTAACTGTATAATAGGTTAAACATTTCCAGCATGTTTCCATTTATTCCAAGCAGATCTGTCAGTTCTACAAACTCAGAGATCAGGATAGTGACTGCACTTCTCATTATGAACACCCTTATCCTTCACATACATTTTTATCACCACTGATGTCCACTGTTGTAGTTTTCATTGAAGGGAATGCTGACACAAATTCCAGCATGATTTTTTAAATAGCAGAATATGGGTATTATTGGGCCAAAACCTTAAAAAATATAAGATGCAAGATTTGAATCTTGATGAACATATTGTTAATTCACGTCTTGCAATTTAAAACACATCTCATGTTTGACTCATCAATTATATGAAAACTACAACAGCATACTGTGCTTCACCCTAAAATATTTCTAAATTATAACAAGCTTATTGTTTTACATGGCTAAACATTTATTTTATGCCTGCATGATTCACTGCTATTACTGTAACCCATTACACTCTTAACCCAAACTAGTTGACTTTATTAGAAAACTGCATAGAAACATGTTGCCTTAAACCCTTTATGTTTTTACACAAGGTGAAACTAAACAGCCCACTTTAAATTAACCAATAACCTTTACAATCTTCTTGAACTTACAGTAATATTTTAATTCAAGTATGGCTGTTAAGTTGTACCTTGTGTAAAATGTAAGGGGTTTAAGCCACTGGGTTTCTATACAATTTTCTAGTAAAGTCAACTAGATTGGGTTAAAGGAACAGTTCACTATTTACTCTCCTTTAAGTTGTTGTAAACCTTTTTTAAAAACTTCCAAGTTACTTTGTGTTGAACATGAAGGAAGTTTTTTGAAGAAAGCTGGAAAGCTGAAAACATTGACATACATAGTAGGAAAAAAACAAATACTATGGAAGTTAATGTTTGCAGGTTTTCATCTTTCTTTAAAATATAATTTTTTTGTGTTTAACTGAAGTAAGCAAGTCAGACATATTTGGAACAAGTGAAGGATTCAATAATGACAGAATTTTCATTTTTGGGTGAATCTCTTTAAGAGTATACTGAAAGAAATGTCCTACTCAATGAAGCTAACTTCAGCTGCATGTGTAGCCCCATGAGTACTTATCTAGAAATCAAAACAATGATCACATCAGTCCCATTTTAGGCCCTTTATATCATATTGGCCACAGAATGGACTACTTAGTGTTGCAATAAAATAAAAAAATTAATAAAACTATGACTTACCACACAATACAAGACAAACAGTGAATTTTCAGCTCTGCCTTTGCTGTACACAAGATGAGGTTCCAGCTTCAACACTGATCTGAGTGGGGCAGTTGTGCAGCTCTGTAAGGTTGTGACTGTTTAGCTGCAGTGCTGTGAAGAGTTCTTTATTAAAAGAAAGTACATTCTTTTAAAATCTGTACATAATAACAAAGAAAATACAATGATTTTAAATAATGATTAATTCTGAACAAAAACATTACCCTTAGTCAAGATGAATTCATATGTCAAAAGTTTCTGCATCTGAAATGAATAAAAACAGATGTGACATTAGTTAAACCCACTAAACTACTAGATACATCAGTACTGCATTAAGCAGTTGTAAAGTAATGTAAGTGTAGTCCAAAATGAGCCTTAATCTCTTTAAGATAATGATTTTAAAAAACGTTGCTTGTGTTAAAAACAATCCAGCCACTTGTAATACATTTGATCAATGGTAAATTTCTGAGAAGGTGCAAGGTAATCCTTGAATTTTACCATTACCATCCTGACTGACATAATATTTGAAAAGAAGACAGCTTGTTGTGCCTCTTTACCACAATTTAGAGATGATAGATTCTTTCTTTTATTAAATAAATTGGTAAAGGCCAAATTGTACTGGTAATAGTGTATGATATTCATTGTGTGACATACATCAGCTTAAGTTATACTTGAGCTTTTGTTATGCTATATATATATATATATATATATATATATATGTGTGTGTGTGTGTGTGTGTGTGTGTGTGTGTGTGTGTGTGTGTTTTAAGGCATGGAAAATAATTGTTTTTACAATAAACCTTTGGAAACACTTGATGTTCTTTAATATTGAAACAATTACGAATACATTTGTATTATTAGAGTTGCATATTGCATATTATATATAGATTTTGCACGAATTCTATTGTGGAAAACAACAATCTGGTTACACTGTTCCTTATCTTAAAATGTATATATTGTTCTAATGCATGACCAACGTTATATGTGAGAAAAATATGTTTTTAATAAATGAACTTGATGTAATTAGATAACGTCGCTAGTTCACAGTACATGCTTTATCAACAAATCGTGTTTATTTGTTTACTTTTTACTTACCTTGTGGAAACCGCAGTGAACCTTGGGATCGCAATGAACCTTGGGATAGCGAGCATAGACTGTAAAAAATAGATCGCCACATTCAATGACCCCAACTTTAATAAATAATTTAAAATGAAAAATATCAGCCGAAAACATTTTTAAACTTAGTACTTGAAATTTAATATTTTTTTAAAGTAAAAAAATAATAAATAATATGAATGAATCAAAGTTTTATTAGGCATAGTTACCCTAAACTGGACAACCGAATATATTTTCACTCATTAAATATAAAGTAAATGATAATATATTTATAAACACCAACTAATCTCCAATAAAAATATATTATGCAGCATTAACGTAATATTTAATGTTGACAGTTGAACTCATCTGAGAACTCACCGCTGATGCAGTTTGACCAATAGCAGAGCGGCGTTAAACTCACCGTGAAGGGATGTCACGTGGGCCGAAGTTTATTCATACAGTAGTTTCGACCCCGTTTACAGACGCTTTTCATGAACAAAATAAAAATGACATATTTTTAAAATAAGAAAACTAAGATAATAGGCGTAAATCAGGTTTTAAAAATTGCGTTGACATCTATTGGTAATTATACGAGCCTCCAGCGTCTCCATATGACGCCTCAGGCTCAGGCACAGATTCTATAGGGAATCCCTGCACGTCTAAATATGACGCTAAAGGGGTACCCTGTGCGTCAATAACTGACGCCGAGGGTTCCTGACCAAGCGTCAGTATGTGACGAGTTGGGAGTGAGAACGTGTTGGTTTTGCTAAGAAACATCTAAAATATTAAATTTTTATTATTATTAGTTTATTTTTGTATTATTCAATGTATTATACTATTTTTTTAATAGAGCAACTGAAAAATCTTTTCCATCTGGGCCATTTTTTAAACATTCCTTAGCGTTTAGCATTTAACTTGTCTATGTTAATAACATTAATGTCTAACATTTAACTGGTGAAACCTGCAGAAACCCTGTTAATTACATACAATTGCAATAAACTCAGGTTCTTTAAAAAAAAAAAAAAAAAAAATTGATGTAAATTATATAAAATGCAACAAAATCCTGTGATCATATGGAGTTAAATTTGAGATCTTTAAAACAATAAAAGTAAAACTTGGGGTTTAAAAGGAAAATAAAAAGTATAAAGATTCAAAACGACAATCTTGTTATTTTAAAAGGATAGTTCACACAAAATGAAAAATCGATCATTTACTTGTTTTTAGAGAGTTCTTCTGTTGAACACAAGATATTTTAGGGAAACCTTCAACCATTGGCTTTTTATAGTGTTTGATTTTCCTACTATGAAAATTAAGTTACAATTTTTGAGCTTTCTTTAAAATATCTTTAGTGTTCAACAGAAGAAACTGTTAAACACGAGACTCTTTTGTAGTCGAAAATATATATATATATATATATATATATATATATATATATATATATATATATATATATATATCTGTGTGTGTGTGTATATATATATATATATATATATATATATATATATATATATATATATATATATATATATATATATATATATCTGTTAATCGATTCTCAAAGGTGGGTTGGTAGCTGGGTCTATTCTACGCAAGCTATTATTTTCACCTTGATATTTTAGCGCGGATGTATACCTGACTGAATTGCACTGTAGGTGGCGAGAACAAGTCGTCGAAATGGTGGTGTGTATTCCTACTTTACCTGCGGTTCAGCAGTTTGTTTCACATTCACTCATGAACATTTTATTCATGCCCCCGTGACAAACTGGGGTATTAGACTCAAATAAGGAGTAAGGACTAGTGAGAATGTTATGGAATTTAATAGCGCACGCCAAATGAAAAGAAAAAACTTCCGCATTTCGCGATGTGTGTGTGGTCCTTTACTGACAGCCGTGTGTGTGGATCTTGTCAGAAAATATGGTGAAAAGTCCTACATGACGGTAATAGTTTGACCGTGGTGTTTACTTCAATAATGCCACAAAAATATATCCTTACTCTATGTCTTACTTCCAATTCTGTTTAGTTCAGTTATGACTTGAGTCGGATTAAGGTGATCAAAAATTGCAGTTTGGAGCTTATGTAGGGATACAGTTCAAAATTCATGTTTAACTGAATAAACAGTAAACACAAGTGCATCTTATTTTCATCACCAATTATCATAGTAGAACAGTTTCTCAAGCAGTTTGTGATGCATTTTGAGGAGATGAGCCCCTGGTCTAATGCGCCACCTGGCTTGAGAAACCCGTTCTCAAAGACTTACTTTTAGTTATTACTTGGGTAGCACACATATTCTGAATGCATTCGGCAAAAATCAAATGAGCCTTTTTAATCTAGATTATTTCCAAGATTACAGTAGGATTAATCTAAATCAGTGGTTCTCAAACTTTTTTCATCAAGTACCACCTCAGAAAAAAATTCTTTCTCCAAGTACCACCAAAATGAGCAAAATTGAGAAACGGTAGCGTAGTATGCCCGGTAAAGCAGCTACAACTCTGCACAGTTTAAAAAAACATGGCATATTACCTCAGAAATATAGGCTATATGTCATATATGTCGTATTATATACATACATTTTTATAAATTTTGAAATATATGTAGCATGTACACGATATATGTCATTCCTCCATGTATCACTAGAAGAAAGCCCGCGAACCACTAGTGGTACACGTACCACAGTTTGAGAACCACTGATCTAGATTTCAAAAAATCATCTATGCCCACCTATAATAAAAATACATATAAATACATTTAGATCATTTACTTTAATGGTTACTATTGGAATGTGAAGGGACTTTCAACCAGCACAATACAAAATGTTTCTGAAGACAATCAACTACTGCACCTTTAAGGAAATAAAAAAATGAATAGGAGATCAGTATATGTTATAAATTCATATTTTAGACATACTTTATTGAAGTAAAATGCCTTAACAGGCAGAGAACAGCGAAGTCATTAACAATAAATCTTTAAAAATCTGACACACTTTGGAAAAACAGAATATTGCAGTGAATTCTTTTCTTTCAGCCACAGACAAGATGGAGAATCTCTCTTCCCACATTCAAATGTGTTTCCTGTCGAGAAACAGTACATCATACACGGGAGACATCAATACTTAAAAAGTGAGAAGAATACGCACTACCTGTTCGCAACTGCGCAACAAGAGCAACCATTTCACATAGATATCTATACACACACAAAAGTTAGCATAAAAAGAACAAGGCGTTTCCCCATATTAAGATTAAATGCGTTTCACATCACACTCGTGCCATCATTCATCCCCCTTTAATGATATATAGGATTCTGTGCTATGTACAATGTAAACATCTGGGCTCAAAAAAAAAAAAAGTCAAGAACCCGCCGCGCCACCAAATATCCCAGGATTTTTCTTTTTTAGTGGAACTAAGAGATGATAAAGGGAGACGGAGCAACGTCAATAACTCATTGAAAGTTCCCATTAGCCAATGAGTTTGCATATGCAAGCATGTTAGAAGATAAACAAATGTAATGCTCAAATGTTTAATATTGCAGGCGACACCAACATCAGTGCAGAAAATACAGGGCAGGGTGTGCCATGAGGAAAAGAAAAAGACTGGTGAGTGGATTGAGAGAGGAACAAAACAAATAAGTTAGTCATTAATGCTTACTCGAAATCATCAAGCAGTACCAAGACAGAACTACGCAAGATTCAATCTTCGAAGGTTAAAGTGCAGACCAACATTAAGGACCTGAGGAGGGTTTTTGAACAGGGGAGTTGGTGATTGGTTGGCAGAGTAGAAATACAGAGACCCAGCAATTTCTTATTAGTTTCAGCAACCTGGTTGTAAGCACTATACATCATAAAGCGCACATGCTCATTGGCAACACACAGGCACATGAAACACACAGCCCATTCACGCTGGTTACTCTCAGAAATAAAACACGTGCTCCGTTTTTCTTTCTGGCACACTACGAGTCCTCATCAGTGTCCCTGCTTCTCTTGTAAATTGGTACGTTGATGCTATGAAAGGCAGGAACCCAGCGGTTATCATGAAGTCCCACATTGCAACCAAGAGAGTCCTTGTGAGACCTACGGCAGCACATCCAGTAGCCCGGGCCGTAAGGTAGAGACTGGCAGTAGGGCTTATGATGCCAACGGCAGAGCGAAACATCACCACGGTCATATCGCTTCTTGCACTGCTTGCAGGGATCATCTTTGTAGCGTGGGTCAATAACCCAACGAGAGTCCGCAGGCCGTACACCGTAACTCTCAATGATACATTTAAAGTAATGGCAGGTGCACTTGAGGGCGGCCAGGCTCTCAGTAGGCAGCAAGCAGAAGATTTTAACAATGATGTGGTGCGGCAGGAAAGCCATGTACTGCTGAGGCTCCAAAAGCAGCTGGATCTTGAAGCGAGTTTCTAAGAATTCATGAGACACTAGGCGGCGTAATGGAAAAGGCACAGGCTCCTGACTAACTAAACAAGTCTCCCTGCTTTCGGTTTCCTCAAAGATTCGATGGTTTTGGATTTCACTCGCAAGTTCATCCCTAATCTCCTCTGTGAAAGACGCTTTAATGTCCACAGGAAGCTTATGTATGCGAGAAGGCTCTTTGTTCAAAGATCTGCTCTTTAAGGAGGGCAGGTGCTGCGCCTTCGGAGGCTGAGGAGAGGATTTGGCAAAGAACAACATGCCTGGTAGAGGTTCCTCACTACTCTCTGAGCTGGCATCCTTTGGTGAGGACTGCAGGTTGTTTACAGTCTCAACAGCTGTGCAAGTTTCCAGTCGTGCAATACAAGAAGTTTCTTTCTCCTCGGGGGCACAGATGTCAAGCTCACACTTTGTGATCTCTATCAACTCAAGGGTCTTAATTTGGGAACTCCGTTTGTCAAAATCACTTCCGAGTTCCTGTGGGACACTTTCAACTCCAGAGTCCTGAGGATCAGTAGGTGACACGGGCTGTGATTGCAGTGGGTAAGGTTCTGATCCAGCCAGAAGCACACGCCCCACTTTCCTCCGTAAACTGTTGTTTCGAGAGAGCTCTCCTCCATTTTCACGGAGGTTTTGTCTGTTCAGGCACTGCGATTCCAACTTGGCCACCATATCCAGAACTCGAATGGACTCGCCTTCCTCTTCCTGGACTTCTAGCTGTTCTTTAGCCTTGGACTGTTGCTCGTCAGGCTGGGTGATGCTTCCAACTTTGGACAGAATAATAGTGCTGGTGCTGCGTAAAGATGGGGATTTGGAACCAATCTGCTGATCATTGGCCATTTGCTCCAAGTATGCCACCATCTCCACAACAGAGACTGTCTTTTCATCCTCCTCTCCCTCAGTCTTGACTGCATCCTCTGCAAGTCCTTGGCAAGGATTAATGTTCTCACAGTGGGCCTCTTGTTGAAGTACGTTGTGCATTTCAAGTTTTGGGGAAAGAGGTTCCAAAATTTTCAACTTGTCCGGGTTTTCAGATCTTCTCCTACGCTTAGGCAAAGAACAGTCAACATCCCAGCAACCTTTGTTTTTTACAGAAGCTGTCCGCAGCTCAGGGGCAATGGCTTCTGTTTCTGAGCCATCGTCAATAACACTATCGCAAGTACTGCTGCACATTTGAGATGCAAAAATAGCAATTTTCTCTTTTGTGTTACCAGGTTTAATGACAGCCCATATATCCAAAGATCCCTCTTCATCCTCTCCTTGATAGATCCCAAGTGAGCCTTCATTCTCCAAACCAGTCGAAGGTGAGAGCAGGACTAAAGAACTAGTAAATGTTGTGATGGGAAGTGATTTGCTTTTGCGGGCCCCACTAACTCTAGTTGGTACATTGCTTCCACTGTTGGTATTACATCGGAGGGTGTTGGGGGAGATGACACCGAGGGGACACCGGTTGGCTGTGCCGTTGCCAGGTGAGCCCATAAGGCCACACGACTGGTGAACGCCCCACTCTTTCCTGAGTACTCCCTGCTGGTCGGCATGGAGGCCTCGTGTTGCATCGCGCACAGATTCCCGATGTATCTCTTTATCTTGTGGTTTAGGGTATGGCTTGAGGTGCATGTTGTTCAACCTAAACAAAGGGAATAAATGCAAAGAATTTTAAAACAAATCCAATGTGCCACATTAAAATAAACAGATTAATTACGAGAAAAAGGCTTTATACAATTTCAATCCAATAATAAAGACAATAATACTGTATGATGTAAAATAAGATTATTGCTCAATTGAGAATTTGAATTGCAGTTAATAGCTGAATAATTCAAGGTCACCAACTGATCCAAGGTCACAAACTAAGTGAAGTTTCACAAACTAATTTTGAGAGGAGCACATAATATGATTGGCTTGAATGGGGGACCAATCAAATCATTCCAAATTTAACATGAATATCCCATCTAACTTTACTCCCTTATCTTCGTGTTTTTTTTTTTTTTATGACAAAAAGTACAGTACATTACAGGTATTCAATGACAAAGGTATTTTGGTGGTTTTTTTTTTGCTTTTTTTTTTTTTTGCTTTTTTTGAACCAGACATTAATTTGAGACAGACAAATGAACATAATAAAAATTATTATGAAAAGGTAGTGGATTAAATAAAAAACAATAAAATGAATACAGATAAATAAATAAATAAATAAATAAAAAATGGGGTGTTGAGAATTTATGGTTGGAGGAGTACAATATGATGGTTGGAGGAGTACATTAGTCTCAATATGATTTATTAGAGGGTCCTTTGTTTTAAAAATTTTTTAGGTTGGTCCTCTGAGAAAATATAATTTTTTTTTTCTGTTTTCAAAAATAGCATTACATCACTAAGCCAAAGTGACAGTTTAGGTGGCATTGGTGATTTCCACTCCATAAGAATTCTTCTGGCTTTTAATGTTACAAAGGCAAAGGCGTTTTCTATTTCTTTGGCTACATGGATGTCATTTGGTACTCCAAAAAAAGCCATTACCGGATTAGGTTGAATTCTTAAATTGAAGGCTGAGTTTAAAATCTCAAATATTGAAGACCAAAATTTATCTTCGTTTTTTGAAGACATAAATTAAACAGCCATGTCATTCTGCAGCCCAAGACCAGTTACTCACTGAAGCTAAGCAGGGCTGAGTCTGGTCAGTACCTGGATGGGAGACCACATGGGTAAGCTAGGTTGCTGTTGGAAGTGGTGTCAGAGAGGCCAGCAGGGGGTGCTCAACCTGGGGTCTATGTGAGTCATAATGCCCCAGTATAGTATCACTGTGAGTGAGCAGTCTTTCGAATGAAATGTTAAACCGAGGTTCTGACTCTCTGTGGTCATTAGAAACCTCATGGCACTTCTAGTAAAGAGAAGGGGTGTAACCCCAGTGTACTGGCCAAAGTTCCTCAATCGGCCCTTAGGATCATGGCCTCCCAATCATCCCATCCGCTGAATTGGCTCTATCAATGTCTCTTCACTCCACCAATGACTGGTGTGTGGTAAGTGCACTTGCACCGTTGTCCTGTGACTGCAGTCACATCATCCAAGTGGATGATGCACACTGATGGTGGCGTACATTACTCCCGTTTCCTCCCAAAGACATGAGAAATAAGCAAATTAAAAAAAACAATAGGTAAAGTATAGGAGTACTTTAGTATTGAGCTTTCACCACGTGGGTATGCACTGGAGTGGTTGGCGGTCTATTCCTCTAGGTGCCCATGATAATAGAACTACCTGATCTCGTACCCCCACACATGCTCATTGACCAGGCGGGAGCCTTGTGCTCAATTATCTTTGAGTTCAGGGTTCTCTCCTGGGACAGCATGCCAAACCTACTAACATTATCAAGCAATATTTAAGTTGAACTCTCAAAATTATTGTTTAAAAAAACTGAATTTCATCAACACCTGCTGTTGTGGAGGGTCATACAGGTATTGAAAACTAGCAGGTATTGTTTTAAAGGAATAGTTGACCCAAAAAAAAGGAAACCTCTGTTATTTACTCATCCTTGACTTTTTTTTTTAAACCGGTTTGAACTTATTTTTTCTGTTGAACACAAAAAAAAATGGAATTTTAAAAAAAGTTTCATACAAATATCAATATTTTGTTTGATAAAAACCAAAACACAAATACTATGAAAGTCAATAGTTAAAGTTTTTCAGCATTATTTGGTACATCTTATTTAGTGTTTTACTGAACCGCAAAAGCCAAAGTGTTTTGAAACAAGTCAAGAACAACCCAAGTTTTGGGTGAACTCTCTCTTTAAGAAGCATGATTCTAATCAGACAAAACTCACTCAAACAAGCATGGCAGCAGCGCAATTCGCTACTGCACATTAGCTGCAAAAACTACAATGAGACAGAAAGAAATCTGCTTGTGACAACTGTCAGTGCAACAGGTTCTTAGGAATGCATTTGTGTCAGATGACCCTGTTTGTTGTGGAGCACGTGCAGAATAGCAAATAACTCCTTTGGCAGAAGATGTTTCACAGTGAGCACAAGAGCTAGCTGTTCCCCTCTGGCCCTTAGGCTGACATAATGGGAGCAGAGCCACCCAGGTCCAGACACAGCTGGGCTCTTACACAAGCACTCAGCTGACATGGACCCGGCTGCCCTAAAAACAAGCCTGCAGCACCACCAATAGCAGTGTCTATATGTGGGAGGACTTAACTCACAGACACAAGTGCATATAAGGCATTCCTCCACTGCAGATTCAGACCTGATAAAGGGGTACTGGTGATTCTCACGTGACTTTACATGGGATGGCATTCGGAGAGTGTGGATAGTTATTTCAGGGGCCAAGTGACCGTGGAAGGTGACTAGGCCACTCAAAAAGGAAGGAGGCTGCAGACATCCATTGCAGTTCAATGCAATAACATGCACCTTTTGTAAAGCTGCTTTGGAATGATAATTATTGTGAAAAGTGCTAGACAAAAAAAAAGGAAATTGAATATCGCAAACGTAAATTGAAGCATGGAATATGGTATATCCACTGAGAAGTGAGAGTACCACTTGGTGTGTCCTTGGAGATCTTGCCTAACCCAGCACATCTGCTCCTGTGCCAACTGTCCTTTGTGGCAAACAGCAGGAGAGGCCAATCTGTAAGGTCAGAATTGTTTGGCTGAGCTGGCGTCTCAAACAAATAGTGCGACAACACAAAAGGAAAGTTACCAGCGGCTCTGATTGTCCATGGATACGGGTACACTCACATTTCCTGGTACAACCCTGTCTCAGACTTCCTGTTCTTGCAATTTCTTGTGCTCTAGACTAACACTAAAATAGGCTACATTTGCACAATGTAGACCCAAAACTGAAACTTTTTTTTTCCATGCGCCATGTATAAAGTTTTACATTTACACAACGTTTGTTTTTAAAGTCACCTGTGTTTACACGTACTTGAAAACGTCCAAAAAGTATGCATTACATATGCTTGGCCAGTATTTGGTCACGGTCACCTAGCGGTGGGCATAGTGAGGCTTAATGAAACACTGAAACAGTTGAAGCAAATGTGTTGAAGCTTCAAAACCAGTCTCTACAGTGACGGTGGTCATTTTTTCTGGAACAGCTTCAGCAAATAAACAGAATTATACCCCACGTTGTAGAACTAAGGTTTCAAGCGATTAAGTCGAGCAGTGAGAGTTCATGTTCATGGGGTCACCAAACTTGTTCCTGGAGGTCCTGGTGTCCTGCAGATTTTAGCTCCAACCCTAATCAAACACACCTGAACAAGCTAATTAAGGTCTTACTAGGTATACTTGAAACACCCAGGCAGGAGTGTCTCCAGGAATGAGATTGGTGACCCCTGATGTATAGTATACAGAGATAATGGGTTCGAATCAGGGGTGATGAACTTAAAGTATTTAAAAACGTATAACTATATGTAATGCGTTTTAACATTGGTCAAACATCTGAATAAATGTTTTCGTCAAAAAATTAGCACAATAAATCAAGTCACGATTTCTGAGCATTTGTACAAGTCCGGATTCGAACTCAGGACATTTGCAGCACAGTTACTCTGTGCACACGCATAGTGCACTAGACTAAATGAGAGAGATTTTTCTGACCATATCAATCAAACACAGATTCGACAGGTCTTAAAATGCTTCTGAAATGATCAATGCTTTGACTTGATTCAGTCACATGACGTGGATGTTTCGGATCATGTTTTAGGATCTCGACAATGACGAAACGTTAGTTTTGCGTCAGTCATCCCAACTGTCACCTAGTTAATAAACAGTATGTGACGATATGCCATCAGTTGCTCTGCACTTGTGTGTGTGTGTGTGTGTGTGTGTGTGTGTGTGTGTGTGTGTGTGTATAATTTGCTGTGTGTGTAAGAGGAGTCTCTGCCGTTGGTTGTAATGTGAAGTAAATACACATGTTGCTGATGAATTTGTGTTTTTTCGCGATTGCCATTTTCAGGTGTTTACACTGACACTAAGGCCCAATCCCAATTCTATTTTTGTACCCCTATCCCTTTAAACAGAATGTGAAGGGGGAGGGCTTCAAAATTGACCCTTAAGAAAAAGGACACCACAACACCACCTGCACACGTCAGCACATGTCATCGTGATCTCTTACTTCATATGAGATCAGATGATCGTGACTGTTGTAGTGATTCCAGTTGTGCTTTTTTTTATATTTATCTTAAGGAAATCACTGAAGGCATATATCATGTTATCATAATAATCTAATATTTATCTATGTAAACACACAAAAGCAACATGAACATAATAGCAGACACAGTAAAAAGCTAATTCCCAGCCACTAGACTTTTCTGACAGGGTATTCGATTGTCATTGAGTGACAATGTTGTGGGACAGCTACAGGAGTTATTATTAGGGACTATAGATAGCAAAATTTTGCAGTTTTTAATTTAGCGCTTTTTTCTTTTCTTTTTTTTTTTCTTTTGTAAAAGCATGACGGTAAAACACAAACGTGGTAATGAATATATTAAAATGCATGTTTGTTTGTTTGTAAAAATTCGTAATAATGACAAAAAAAATTCTAATTTGTGGATCTCCTTACATCCAGATAGAGCTATGCTGCCGTTGTGGCTGGTGTATTCTGGGATATTCAGGGGTATCTACTAGGGATGTAACGGTATTGTAAATACCGTCATACCGCAATATTAAATTTTTTCGATATTACCGAAGTCGCATGACTCGGTAAAACTATAGGTCTTCTGAGAAAATTTGCTCAGGCGAATGAAGCGAACGGGAGGTAGCTGAAACTTCATTTCCCATCAGCCCCGGCGTGGCCATAATCCTTTGCGGTCTGTTGTCGCTACCGATCCAGTAATGCGGAAATGGAGTGTGCTGCTAGTAGCGGAGATGAAAAAAAGATGGAAATGATCGAACCTAAAGCGGGTGTTGTCGCCGCGCGCGTGCTGAATAGCGGTGCTGTCGCGCGCGTTCTGATCAGCTGTGTTGTGGCGCGCGTATTGTAAAGCGCCGAGGGGGGGTTGAGCGCGCATACTCAAGAGAGATGTTGTCGCGCGCCTACTGAAGGGCTGGACTGGACGGAGGTTGTGTCGCGTCGCGGGGGCACTTTTGATCGTTTTGGAAGGGCATTTTCTATCCAAGACTAAAAAGGGCATGTGCACTGCACAGGTTGAGCCCTATGTGTGCACGTGCCTGCAAGTTGGGGAATACGACTAATAACAGTCATGGGGACTGCAGAAACACAGCACACTGTTCAGATTGATGCAGACATTGACTTGTACCGCAAAGAGACCTCTATCTCACTCATGGTTTGTCCTCTCAAGTGGGGGAAAGACAATGCACAACGTTACCCCACTGCTGTCAACATGGGCCAAGTCATATCTCTGTCCCAGAAACCTCAGTCCCAAATGAGAGGGGTTTTTTCTGTTGCAGGGGACATTGTAAATACCCAGAGATATCAGCTTTTACCAGATTATATTTATATGATAATTTTCCTTTAAACCCATCTCTATCTAAGTGAGTGATTAAATGTTAAATGTGATGAGTTTTCAACAATACTAAATTGAAACTTTATTTTTTTACATGGTTTAATAATTTTTTGTTATTAAAATTGAAATTCCTGTTTCAAAGCTAACAGATAGATGGCTAATTTGTATGTCATTGACACTTTTGGCACTTTTTTGGAGTATTTTCATAAGTTTTGTTTTTCCTGTAAATGATTCAATAAATACCGTACCGTGACATTCATACCGAGGTATTACCGTACCGTGAAATTCTGATACCGTTACATCCCTAGTATCTACCCCTTCCCCTTAGGCCTACACCTTCAAGCTAAAGAGAATTAGGACACCCCTACCCCTTAACAGGAATGCGCAAAATGAGAGCTGGGAGGAAGGGCTAAAGGCTGATTTATACTTCTGCGTCAAACACCAGCGTATGCTACAGCGCTGACGCATAGCCCTTCGCAGTGGCCATCGGCGTCACTGACGTGCACCTCTCAAAAAATTTAACTACACGTCGCAACAACGCATAGCACAAGCTCTGTGATTGGTCGGCTTGTTAGCGCTGACAAGTCTGGGCGGGACCGAGAGCCGTGCGAATGGCGCGAGCGATTGTTTACAAGTGTGGAGTCCCATGAAGGAGCTCCGGATGGAAAGTTTTGTTTTGTGTTTACCTCATAGTTACAGTTGTTGCACGTCCGCCGGTTCCTGCCTCAAAATGAGCGAGTTTGAGCCACTTGTACATCCCGGAAGTGTTCAGGAAAAGCAAAAAAGCAGCGAAGAAACTCGACACAGAGGAACATTTACACCTCACTGCCAACTAGCGTTTCGAAAGTGTTAATGCAGACCAACAGAGACAGCGCGCAGAAGTATAAATGCACAGCCACGCGTGTTGCATGCGCCGAGGGTTACGCCGGTCACTTGACGCAGAAGTATAAATCAGGCTTAAGGCTGGGATGTCCAGACTCGGTCCTGGAAGGCCGGTGTCCTGCAAAGTTTAGTTCCAACCTCAACCAGACACACCTGGGCTAGGTAATCACGCTCTCACTAGGTAGTCTAGAAACATCCTTGCAGGTATGTTGAAGCAAATCGGAGCTAAAATCTGCAGGACACCGGCCCTCCAGGACCGAGTTCGGACATCAATGGGCTAAGGCAGTGGTCACCAAACTTGTTCCTGGAGGGCCTGTGTCCTGCAGATTTTAGCTCCAACCCTAATCAAACACACCTGAACAAGCTAATCAAGGTCTTACATGGTATACTTGATACATCCAGGCAGGTGTGTTGAGGCAAGTTGGACCTAAACCCTGCAGGGACACCGGCCCTCCAGGACCAGGATTGGTGACCCCTGGGCTAAGGGATAGAATTGGGCCTAAGCTTTCAAAAACATCCACTTTCTAACCATTTTTCAGATTTAAGCATTTTTTTCAATCTCAAAGCCACCATTGAAAGTGTAAGAAACTGTTAAAACACACTAAAAATGTTTTTGGCTGAAAAGTGTGTCATGTAAATGGTCCCTCAAAGTCAAGGTAATTCCACTGAAGATGTCAGCATTAAATCTGAATATAATAGATTTTGTTAGTGAGCTTCGCACCTTCGTTTATAAAATGATAAACTTAAAAAGTTAAATACCTTATCCATTGATGGATGATGAAATACCACATAAAAGATCACAGACTTGTACTGATTACTTCAAAATCTCTCAAGAACCTCCCAGTTTTTAAAGGAACACACTGCAGCTCCATTGCTGGACACGAGTATGATTACCCTGGAGGCACGCCAGCTCCTATCTGGCGCTCGAATGCTGAATTTTACCCATTACACAATCTGGCAACAACATACAGCTGCCGCCCAGCCCTTGCCCTCAACGCACTCGTAACTCAGAGTTTCCTCAAGACCATGGGCCAAAACACATGTGTGAGCTAATGAAAATTTGATGGCAAAAGAAACAGCACAACAGCATTATGTAAAAAGAAAACAAACACCCACAAGTAAAAAGCAAAACATTAGAATGAGTAATGATGAAATGAGCTCATGCTGGAATCAGCACGCGGCATCAGTTAACGGGAGATTTGTTTGCTCCCCTCTTCTTGTAAATGCTCATGACTTCCTCTATAAGGGGCCTGCCAGAGGACCTGTCCAACTATTGTGGGGAGCAAAGCGAACAAAGATGAGGTCACGATTATGAAGTTTACTGTGCTCCAATTATGTCGTAACACTGTGTTCTTCCTGAAGAAAAGACTGAGCATCTGGGTCTGCACACTTCATAACATGTGTCGCCACAGTCTATAGCTCATTGAGCTTAGTGAAACAAGGCGACAGAGCAATTACACGCACCATGGAAAGAGGATCTCACTTTTTCTGAGGTTTAATTCACAACATCTTGCTTTTCTCCATGCACTGATCGTGTAGCACAATATGCCAAAAGCAATTTTTTTTGCAACTTTTATTTAGATGTACACTTACTGGTCACTTTATTAGGTACGCCTGTCCAACTGCTCGTTAACGCAAATTTCTAATCAGCCAATCACATGGTATCAGCTCAATGCATTTAGGCATGTAGACATGGTCAAGACGATCTGCTGCAGTTCAAACAGAGCATCAGAATGGGGAAGGGGATTTAAGTGACTTTGATCGTGGTATGGTCGTTTGACGCGCTAATCCCTAGAGTTCGAAAATCTGAACTTCAGCGGACATTTACGCCGTGTTAACCAATCAGGAGCTTGCTCTTGTGGGAGCGTGATTGTGACGTATCGCCTGGTGTAGGTGTCCCGGGGGAAATCCTTCAGCCATCACCGACAAAAAGTTCATCAAACTGGGCTCTGCTCAGTCAGAAGAACCGCTGTCATTCAGGTTAAGTTTCTGGAGGAGTTTATGAGCTCACAGAGCTGAATGCACCTCTAAAAAGAATCTAGTGGACTCTAACACGGCCCTAAACGCATCGACGCTGTTTTTCAGCATTCATAAAGCACACAAACACTTATTTTTTTTCATAAAATCCATGTTAGCCATTTAGCAACGAAGCTAGAGTCACCGGGCTGACAGAAGCCGTGCCCATAACACGAATCCGCATCTGTTCTGAAGTGAATTTGACACACGAATAAAGCGAGTAAACTCAAACGTTCACGCAGCTATTTAAGCGTGAATAGCGCAATTTATCCGTGCGTTCCGCTGCTGGTGTGAACACAGCATAATGGTGTGGGGGATATTTTCTTGGCACACTTTGGGTCTATTAGTACTAACTAGGCATGGTGTCAATGCCACAGCCCACCCGAGTAATGTTGCTGACCATGTCCATCTCTTTATGACCACAGTGAATCCATCTTCTGATGGCTACTTCCAGCAAGATAGTGCACCATGTTATAAAATGTGACTAATCTCAAACTGGTTTCTTGATCATGAGTACTCAAATGGCCTCCACAGTCAACAGATCTCAATCCAACAGAGCACCTTTGGGATGGGGTGAAATGGAATCGCATCATGGGCGTGCAGCTGACAAATCTCAGAGGAATATGTATCTTGTTGAATCAATGCCATGAAGGATTAAGACAGTCTTAAAGGCAAAGGAGGGTCCAACCCTGTACTTGTAAGGTGTACCTAACAAAGTGGCCAGTCAGTGTATATTCAGCAGAAGATGAGAAATTGTCTGTAAAAGCAACACAAAGTTCAATCTACATCTACAGTCTTTATTGTTGTGAAAACATCAACCAGGATTGATGCTGGCTTTCATGTCCAAATAAAATGGAAGAAAAAAACACAAGATGATGATAAACAGATAAAAATGAGTTTGTTTTACTTTACTAAAAAAAAAAAATAAATAAAAAAAAAAATAAAAGAATGGAAGAAAATTTCTTTTTTCTTTCCATTTCTTTCTATTTTCTTTCTTTCTTTCTTTCTTTCTTTCTTTCTTTCTTTCTCTATTTGACAAAAAAAATAAATGAATACACTTAATTCATAAAGGATAGACACAATAAACTTTTAAAATCAAAATCTATTTCTATTGTGGTCCTTGATGCAACTAAAGTGGACTCCTTTTGTCTGAACAAATGCAAGCGAGTGGATAATCATCACGTTATGCTCAAACTGTGTGATGTCATGTATAGGCTTGAGTGCAGCAAGTGCTAATTACCTCCAGACTGCTGGCGAATTGGAGGCCCGTAACCGTGGTTCCCGGTAAGGGGTGGGGTTGCAGTAACTGATAGTTTCACATTTCTGAGGCATTAGGTTCCTCCCTCCAGTGTGAGCGACGTCTCAAAACAGAAGAACTCAGGACTCCAGGCTCACTGCAAAACAACATTGGACAAAATTGAAAACAGCTCGTCTTTCCATCTCTGAATACAGACTATATAAAGAGTTTTGAAACAAGACCTTTTAAAGTACACATGTATTTTTTATAGTATAGTTAAAATTCATTGCAGATATATTTTTATTAGTTTGTACCATCGTTAACCTCTTAGTTCTTTTTCTGTGGTATCACCTACATGTCTTTCTAGCTCATATTTCTCTTGAATCTTTTACTGCAGTACGTCAATTTTTTATGACTGAGGGAAAAAAACACAAATCTAATTCCTAAACTCAAAACACGATAAAAAAACAAAAAATAAAAAAAAAAACACACAAATCCAATACGTCAATTCAAAACACGATTAAAAAAAAAAACAACATAAATCAAATTCGTAAAATTCAAAACACCATTTAAAAACACACAAATCCAATACATCAATTCAAAACACGATAAAAAAAAACAACATAAATCCAATTCGTAAAATTCAAAACACCATTCAAAAACGCGCAAATCCAATATGTCAATTCAAAACAAGATTAAAAAAAACAAATCTAATTTATAAAGTCAAAACACCATTCAAAAACACGCAAATCTAATACGTCTATTCAATTCATAAATTCAAAACATCATTCAAAAACACACAAATCCAATACGTCAATTCAAAACACGAAAAAAAAAAAAAACACAAATCCCATTTATAAATTCAAAACACCATTCAAACACACACATAAATCCAATACGTCTATACAATTCATGAATTCAAAACACCATTCAAAAACACACAAATCCAATACGTCAATTTAAAACACCATTCAAAAACATTTACTTCAAAACACAATAAAAAAAAAATAAAAACACAAATCCAATTCGTCAATTCAAAACAGGATTCAGAAACACAGCTTATCCTTCCGTCTCTAAAATATACAGACTACGTAAGCACACTTGTATTTTTGTCAATTCAAAACACGATTCAGAAAATCCAATATGTCAAGTCAAAACAAGATTCAAAAACAAATTCAATTGGTCAATTAAAACACATGATTCAAAAAACACAAATATCCAACTCGTAAATTCAAAACACGATTTAAAAACTCACAATTTCAATTCATTTGGCAAAAACATGAATGATTTTTACATTTGAATTCAAAAATGGTGTGCTAGATTTATGGATTCTGCTTTAAACTTACAAACTGTTTTTTGTAAATGTGAATTGTGCTGTGCATTTATGAATTTTATTTTGTACATTTATTATTTGAGACTAATCTGGCTCCATATCTACATGCTGTCTAATGTGGAACAAAAACTCATTTACAGTCCACAATTGTGTAATCTATACACTCTGTAGCAACAGGAGTATGTTTTACAGGTAATTTAAACCATGTGAAATGACTACAAATGCTATGCCTCAAACAGTACATGAAACTGTACATTCCAATGAGATGGAGTGGTTATGGCTGTGATGCATTATGGAGTCTTGTGTCAATTACAGAGTATTTTACGTCAAAATGAATTAAGTTGCGGTCGAAGAAGGCCCAACGTTTTTGTCTTCCACCGCTTACTGAGGTTTGGTGAACTCTGACCTGCAAATTTGCACAAGCATCAATTCATCACACACTGAACTCTTGGCTCAAACTCAAATCTGCATGGCTTGCAGAGTGTGAAGGGTATAAAGTAATTGCCCATTTCAAAAGCCTAAATAGATACAGTATGCAGCAGCCACATGCAAGGGTGCAATTCTAAGATAACTAGGCTATTTTATATAGAGACACAGAAACCTAGAATGGAAACAGGGAACAAAGACAATGACGTGAGCAAGCTTTAACATCCTAAATTGGTAAACTGGGTCACAGCTAGGCATGGGCCCATACAAAATTCTGATGGTATGAAAACCTTGGACAGAAAAAAAAACATTTTATCACAGTATTGTTATTACTAATGTTGTTCTGGGTTAAAAAACACCAACTTTTTTTTATTTTTATTGAACAATACATTTTATTTTAACAAACATTTAAAATATTTTGAAATGTTATTCATGTCAGGCTATATAATTCAAATAAATCATCAACGTCTGCTGTCTTCATGAGTTTACAAAACACAGATTTCTTTACAACTTAAAAAAGGCATCTTTGGATATATCTTTCTCTTCTTTGGATATAAAGCGAGTGAGCCACTGCACTGTTTAGGTGCACAGCACATAGGATGCACATAGCAGTTTAGGATGTTGGTTTATAAGCTATTTGTTACTCAAATGTTTGCCGAATCATGTGTTGACCATTGATGTAGAGGGTCCTTTTCTGCTAGAGATACTGTTGCCCTAAAAAACTAAATTAAATAATTGTAAAAAACATAAAAATAAATTTTAAAAAATCATCTTACATATACCTTAAAAACAGTATTGACCTTATTTTTGGCACAGCCAATTGAATCTTTTTGGCTCGAGACTTCCGGCCCCATTCACTTCCATTCATTTTTAGACGTAAAAACAGCTCGAATGCTGCTTGATGTTACAAACTGACATTTTCTTGTTACATGATTCTGCTTTGTTTGCATAATCATGCAAACACTTGTTTGTAGAGCAAGTAGTTTGGCCGTTTTCTGTGGTTCGTTATTTCTAGCCATTTCTCCCATAGGCAACTAAATTAGAAGTTCTAAAACAAATCGCAAAAGTGAGCCCACTTCCGCATTGAAGAGTAAGGTCACTAAAACAATCTTTGCGGTTATAAAACTTTGACTTTTCCAAACTGCAGTAAACCTTGAAAACGGTTATTGTTCCATGCCTAGTCACAGTGTCCTCTTAATAAGTTCTTCAGATTTAAAGCACAATTTTTACTGATATAAATAAACAAGACTATGGTTTGGTCAAAAGACAATAGCTACGTTTCCATCTACCTATTTTCATGCACATTTTGCATATGCGTATAAAAAAACGACTGATGGAAACGTCACGATGCGCATAAAATTTGAAAATGCGCATAAAAAAATGTATGCGCATAACTGAGTAGGATAAACTTTTATTTCGATAGAAAAAGATGCGCATAAACTATGATGGAAACAATTTTATCGCACAAACTCCAACATGCGCATTAAAAAAGGTCATGCGATTTTGTTATAAGAGATCATGTGATGATGAAAATGTGTGCGAATGTGTTCAGCCTGCTTATTTATCCATTGTAAACTATCTGAACTGTTGTTTTGGTCAATCCAAAACGCTGTAACCGTTTCAGTATTAGTGTTATCATATTATTAATGACTTCCAGAATCAAGAGCATCTGTGCTCTTTGTCTGACACCTTCAAATGCCACCGCGCATTCACTGCGTGTCAGGATTGCCTTCTGAGGCGCAAGCCATTATTAGATGAAAAAATAAAAAAGATTGACAAAGCTTCTCCTACTGCAGCAAATTCAGCTTTTACTATTGATATTTGGCGCCAGTTAATTAGGAAGTGATTATTTCGTTCGCTTTGACTGTTGTATGGAAACGTTGCTTTATTCGCACGTCTTTCATTCGATAATCCAGTTTTGCGCATAGTTCATTCACATTTTTGGATGGAAACATAGCTAATGGCTGACAGACATCACAATGCTGAGCTGGGATCACGATCCCCCACAAAAAAAAACACACACTTAGGCCTCGTTTACACTAATACGTCTCAGATTAAAATGGCATTTTAGAACGAGAATGATCCACGTCCACACTGGCGTGGCACCTAGCAATTCTGAAAAACCCTCCGTACACACTATACTGCTGAGAATGTAGCGTAGGCGCACATCTGAGCTCCAGCCGTAAGCAGGTGCTTTGAGCACAAATCTCCAGAGAGCAGTGCACGTCGGACGGTTTATCAAGGATGTACCGCTGGGTCAAGTCTCACTAGTAGTTAAACATCTCTATCTAACGACTCTTTGGTCTTTTTAATCTATCAGATCACAGCATCAGTACACAGCTTCAATCATTCGCTTTCACACTTGTCTGAGGTTATCACTAAAATCAAGCTTAGTAATTATAGCGTAAATCTCAGGTATCAGAATTTCACGGTACGGTAATACCTCGGTATGAATGTCACGGTACGGTATTTATTGAATCATTTACAGGAAAAAACAAAACTTATGAAAATACTCCAAAAAAGTGCCAAAAGTGTCAATGACATACAAATTAGTCATCTATCTGTAAGCTTTGAAACAGGAACTTCAATTTTAATAACAAAAAAATATTAAACCATGTAAAAAAAATAAAGTTTCAATTTAGTATTGTTGAAAACTCATCACATTCAACATTTAATCACTCACTTAGATAAAGATGGGTTTAAAGGAAAATTATCATATAAATATAATCTGGTAAAAGCTAGTATCTCTGGGTATTTACAATGTCCCCTGCAACAGAAAAAACCCTCTCATTTGGGACTGAGGTTTCTGGGACAAGAGAGATATGACTTGGCCCAGGTTGACAGCAGTGGGTAACGTTGTGCATTGTCTTTCCCCCACTTGAGAGGACAAACCATGAGTGAGATAGAGGTCTCATGTCTGCATCAATCTGAACAGTGTGCTGTGTTTCTGCAGTCCCCATGACTGATTATTAGTCGTATTCCCCAACTTGCAAGCACGTGCACACACAGGGCTCAACCTGTGCAGTGCACATGCCCTTTTTAGTCTTGGATAGAAAGTTCCCTTCCAAAATTATCAAAAGTGCCCCCGCGACGCGACATACCCTCCGTCCCCGCTTTACAGTACGCGCGCGACAACACAGCTGATAAGAACTCGCGCGACAACACAGCTATTCAGTACGTGCGCGACAACACAGCTGATAAGAACTCGCGCGACAACACAGCTGATAAGAACTCGCGCGACAACACAGCTATTCAGTACGTGCGCGACAACACAGCTGATAAGAACTCGCGCGACAACACAGCTGATAAGAACTCGCGCGACAACACAGCTGATAAGAACTCGCGCGACAACACAGCTGATAAGAACTCGCGCGACAACACAGCTATTCAGTACGTGCGCGACAACACAGCTGATAAGAACTCGCGCGACAACACAGCTGATAAGAACTCGCGCGACAACACAGCTGATAAGAACTCGCGCGACAACACAGCTATTCAGTACGTGCGCGACAACACAGCTGATAAGAACTCGCGCGACAACACAGCTGATAAGAACTCGCGCGACAACACAGCTGATAAGAACTCGCGCGACAACACAGCTGATAAGAACTCGCGCGACAACACAGCTGATAAGAACTCGCGCGACAACACAGCTGATAAGAACTCGCGTGGCGACAATACCCGCTTTAGGGTTTTCCAGCTCTTTTTGATCCCCACTTCTAGCAGCACACTCCATTTCCGCATTACTGGATCTGTAGCGACAACAGACCGCAAGGGATTATGGCCAAGCCTGGGCAGATGGGAATTGTAGTTTCCGGTACCTCCCGTTCGCTTTATTCGCCTGAGCAAATTTTCTCAGAAGACCTATAGTTTTACCGAGTCATGCGACTACGGTAATATCGAAAAAAATTCATATTGCGGTATGACGGTATTTACAATACCGTTACATCCCTAGTAACTTTATTTATTTATGATTTGGTTATGGGTAAAACAAAAACCCTGCAGGTCAGGTAGTTGAAACGGTAGGCTACAAACAATTATACTATTATTATTCATAAATAATTCATTCATTGCTGCTTACGATGATGTCACCTTCCATCGTGATTTTTTACATTAGACATTGTACAATGCCAAAATGTAAAAAATTGGAAGCAAAAAAAAAAAAGCAGGAGAGAGTGCAATAGAATGCAATGTAACATTCTGAAGGTCAAACTACAGCTCTAATAATTTAGATGGACACAATCTGTAACATAAAAATAAAGTAGCATTGATAAGTAATTGTGAGGTAAAGCTAAACAGAATACTGCCTCTAGATTGCTCATGCACATTCCCTCTCCAGGGGCTAGAAAAGCAGCCAATCAGTTTGTTTTTAATGAGATACACATGAAGAGCAGATAAGACAGATTAAAAAAAAGCTTTTGGAACAGCATCTCTATGCTCCCTCCATAAGTCCTCAACAAAACTCTTGACTAATAAAACGAACACTAGCCGAGCTCACCACTAAGAACAAGATTACATGGTCTCAACGGAGAGACCAAAACAAAGCACAGATAACTTCATTTCCTCTTTCAGTCCATGCATTCTAAGCTGGTTGCATGAACATGCTAGTACAACGATACTATAAGAAGTTTGGAAATGTCAAAAAAATTACATATTTGCAATATTTTTCTCAAATCAGTAACTGCAATCTTTTTTTCAGCTGTGTATCTATTTAAATGTACTCACATGCATCAAAAACATTTGTGGCATTGTAAATTCCTCCGCTACGACATTTGCACAGTATTCCATTACAGAGGATAGCATGTACACAGTCTTCAGAGAAGCACGTGGTTTTGAGTCTGACTGACACCCTCCAGAACTTCACCTAAGTAAGCTGTGATTGGCTGGGACAGGAGGGCTCTGCTTACAAGCACGTGTGTGCTGCTGAAGGAAACAAACGCATGTCTGATTACGAGCCAATGGGATATTCAAGATCCCAGCATGCCTATAAATGGCAAAGATAATCAATACTTTTGGACCACTGCTGAAAAACAGAGGTGGAGTGAAGAATCTTAAGGTACAATCTCCCATACAAAACTAAAACATAACTGGACAATGCACATACAACATATTTTATTGGCATGAGAACTCCTCATATCGCACTTCCTTTACCTGAACTTGCTTAAGCTTTTCCCAAAAACAATGGCACTCATTCAAGAGGAGAGGTGGGGCGACTGCTGAGCTTACACAATGCCATTTCCAGACCGTCTAAAAGAGACCAGCTGCTACAATAGCTTCCATAGATCTTTCCAGATCTCGGACGCTGTAAAAACCTAAGAATGTAAATCAAAGAAGCACACATCTCTCACGGTACAAAGCCAAACTACTTTTACAAACAGAGGACTCTTTGAGTTGGTCGAAAATGTCTTGGAGGTCTTATTTCAAACCAAATAAATAAATTGTACAGGGTATACGTCCCAACTTTCAAAATATTACACATTACAAAGTATGTAAAAGTATTTCTAAAAAAAAAATGGCATGCAAAACAGAATGGATATCAAACACAAATGCTGCATTGCTGTCAAATATCCTCACTGAATGCTTTAGCAAGCAATTTAATCACATTTAAATGAGTCTTTTCACCAGTTTATACCATTTATGAGTTAAAAGATTCAACTGGAGTTAATAGTTTCAATGGCAAAATTGTGTTGTTATAAAATTAAGCCCACTAGAGTTTCTTACAGGAGACTAAGGTTCACTTCCCCCCAGTTTTTATAGCACAACTTCCCTTCTTCAGAAACATTTAAGTCACAATGTGTTTCAGTTTCAAATCCAACAAAGGGACTCAAAGCATTTTTCAAAGCACTTGGCACATGGACAGAGAGAATCGGCTTTTATATTTGATTTGGTCCACTGTCAAATCAAAGTGCTGGGGAGTTTTCTTTCCCATAACTGAGATGTAGATGGGTTGTGGAGCTATTGTGCAATGTGTTGCCTTCTCGAGTTGCTTTCCTGCACGTTCTTGAGTCAAAAACAAGCTGGAGATTATCTTTGCCCTCTTTGTCCATTGATTTATGATTGCTGACACAAATGCATGTTTGCTTTTGCTTTGTATTCAAAAAATTGTTTAGATAGTAGGGCTAGGCAATAAAATCTGTATAGATATTTATTGAGCGAACACCATTATCAATAACGATTCAAAAAAGGTTTGATATGAAGGCTATAGTCTGCTGAGCATGAGTCTTGGAAGGAACACCAGTAAGCTTGTCATTTACAAAGAAGACTTGTAGAATCAGAATAACAACACATGCGAAAATGAGTGTCGTTCAGCAGCAGTGAGGAGGTTGTAAATAAAAAAGGATGTAATAACATCACCAGAGTGGCTTTTTGGTTTCTTTTCTTGTGCATCTCAACCACTAGCACACAATCTGAAAGAGTTTTTAGCATAGGGGGTAATGTAATCATTCAACTTCATAACTTGTAATGTTGCAGTATAAATTTGAATAATGATGGCTGGTTCCTTTACTTGAAAGCTTAGATTTGATTATCATAGTTTGTGTTGTTTACAGAGTTTGAAGTTTACTGTATCATTATTATTGACACCTTAGAGATGTTGAGCTACCTTTACCACTGCACACACTTTGTAATTGAATTAACAAATTTTATTTATTTATCAAGTTTAGGAGTCTCTTTAATACTTATGATTATTTTATTATAAAGAGATCAGATCTTTGGGTTAAATATTTTTTTTTTTTTTTAAATATTTTTAATATTTTGACTATAAAAACTCATCTTGGTAATGTTGGTAAATTAAAATAAATTGGTTAAAAAATCCTAATATTGCTAAATGTATTTAAAAATATATATTCAATTATTTTCAATATTGAATAATATGAAACATTACATTGTGATATAATTTTTTCAATATTGCCTATTCCTATTAGTTAGGTCAAAGCAAATGTAAATTTAATGTCAAAATTACTTACTAATGCAAAAAGTACAACTACTCAAAACTAAAATGGTTAAGTCTATCGAATTCAGACATCATGAGCAGGACTAGACAACCTGTCAAATGCAGAGAGATTTCAGATGTGGTGGATTAGACGAACACCTCCACTAGCCACTTTGGCTGGTTAAAAATAATTGTTAAATTTTCAGAGCTGCCTTATCACTAAAGATTAGAATTTTAGCTTAAGACCGTTTTTTAATATGCGCGCAAATGTGATCCTAAAATCAAGAAGCAGCATGACTGATAAGCGTTTATGCAAGCAAAAAAAGCAGGTGAATAACGAATGAGAGGACAATCAGGTGCACAAGTGATCCTCGCTCACTGATGACAGCGTCGTGCGCACAGCTTATGATGCGTTTGAGGGCTTAAAAGCTCCCGCGCGCATTGCGCTTCCTTGCGTGAAGCAACTGTGCCTGGAAATACAACTGGTGCGATAGTTTCTCTTTGAAATAGACTGGAAAAAGCAGTGCTTGTGAACCCACAGTCCTGCTACTTTCAAGAGCTCAAAATGTTTTGCAAGCAGCAGTGATTGCCGCTTTCGCTTTAACCATTCTTTGAACATATTATCAATGAGCCTAACTGTGTGCACACGATCATCCTTTTATTAATCGCACACAAAATGTTTTTGTTGTATTTTGCTTGTTTCAACACAATATATAAAATTTGTGGCAAGGAAATAACCAGTTGGGTGTGGCCAGAGGAAAAAAATTGGTAAATACTTAGTTGAGCCCATGAAAAGTCATGTGAAATAAAACTAATTGCAATGAGACACAGTGAAACCACAACACATTTGCTCATGCACATTGAGCAAGGTCAGAAAACACAAAAAAATTGAATGAATGAGGAGGCATGTGGACATAACACAATTTAAATCAAGTAATTTCAGCATGCCAAAGTCACATTTTATGCATATAAAATGTATTTTCCTGACAACTATATTGTGGCTAGTAAAAATGGCAAGTGGCTAGTAACACAAAACTACTAGCTACAGTGGCTGATGATCAAAAAAGTTAATGTCAAGCCCTGATCATGAGTAAAAATTGCAAAAAAAAGCTACTTAATAGTACTTAAGGTATAACTCGCAACTTAATAGTACTTGAGGTATAACTGCATTTAAAAGCAACAGAGACAATGTTAAATGTCTAATACTGCAAAGGTTCCTTTACACCCCAGTTCAGGTATATCAAACGTTTTTCCATCAATCAAAGAACAAAAATAAACTCCAAGAGTAAATCAAAACCTTAAGATACTGAATACATTAATAAGAAATTTCAGCATATGTGTACTTGTGTACCTATTTTGTGCTTGCGTATGATATCAGAAGGTTTTATCTTATGGTCCAAGAACAAACCAGTCTTAACCACTGATTGAAGCTCTTCAAAAGAGGTCAATAGCAGCTCGACAAACTCACAACAAGAACAAATCAATCCGCCTCAAAGTCCCTAATGAAGACACCTCAGATTACCCAAGAACCCTGGCTCTGAATTCCACATCTCTATATAAATTCACACATGCTGTGTAATTGCTTCTGTGGCACTTTGAGTGACCGTCCATGATAAGGGTGTGTGCGTGTGTCCGGTTGCCAAATACTACGCTGACACCACACTAGGAATAGTTAGGTCAGGTCAACAAGCATATCAAGAGCCCAACCCAACGCAGACAGCCAGGACAAGCAGCGTAAAAACACAGCCCCAACATGAATGAGGTGCGAGACAAAACCTGGCCTTTGAACATGCTTTTCCACCTGAAACCTGATATGAACACACCTTGTGTAGTCGGCTTTCCAAGACAACCTTGTTGTTGCCATTATAACTGCTATCTGTCTTCTGTCTCACTCTCCTATTAAATCACCCAGTGTCATAAACGTCTGTAATGAGGAGACATGTGAACGCAGCCGTATGATCTCATTAAGAAGGTGTGTGCCAGCTTCACTAATGTTCTTAGTTGGACCGTCTGCGTAATGCGAGTTTAGCATGCACAAAAAGTGAGCTTGTGCTGTATGGTTGATGAATAAAAAAATATTTTAAAGTACAAATGAAATAGAGGTCGAATTAGTTCTTTCTAATAATTCATACGTTAACAAAGGATGCATTCATTTGATCAAAATACTGTAAATAGTAATACTTGTAAAAAAGTTTAAGCTTCATGATTGATGAGAATTTTCACATCCATTTTGGCATTAAATTCAGTTCTGTATTCAGAAGTAAATCAAGCACTTGCTTTCAGATAGAGCAGTGTTTACCACACAGAGTCATAGTTCACTGACAAGGTACGCCATAGATGATTTAATCTGCGCAATCCTGAAATCAAAGATAATCATTCTGCAATTTGACCTTTGTTCATGTTGCTTCTCAGTGAACTATGGCCATGTCTACACTAATATATATTTGTTTATTTTTCTCTCTGTTTCAGCCTTCCCTCCGAACTGAGACGCCATTTATTAACAATTAATGTCAGTTTGTACAAGGGGTTGAACGACTTTAGATTTTTAAAAGTAAACTTTTATGCTATTAAAGTTGACAAGTCGCTGGCGTCGTCATCAATAAAACACAAGATGAATACATTTTGCAACATGCCACAACTTGCTATTTATTTGCAGGAAAAATCTATACCTGTGCTGTTTGACAGCTCATAAAACATTGCAACTAAATTTTAGTGAAAACAAATGCATTGTCAACACTGTTCATATCGTTAATGACGCAACAGTAACACAGGCTAATTTTAGTGCAAAATAAATGCAGTCAACACATTGATCATGGTTCGTATTAGGGCTGGGCGATATGGAAAAAATGCAATTTCGATAATTATTTTCCATATTAAATGATAACGATATATTTTTTGATACAAGTTGTTATGCCTCCAGATTTAAAATAGTACCCCAACAATGACTGAAGCCACAAAAATTAGAGGGTCCATTAAATGGCACAACATATTTTAAGACGATAAATTTTTAGTGGCTAAAAATTCGGTAAATCTCTAATATCAACACACTTCTAGATACCCATTGTTGCACATATCTGCTGTTTGATTGGCTCTAAAATCAATATATAGTAAAAGAGTCCAGAGCGAATTGTAATTGACTAATTTAATTGCGATTCTATACATGTAATATCATTTATCGGCACAGCCCTAGTTCATACTTTTAAGAATGTAATAATAAAAGATATATTTAGTGCAAAAGCAATACATACATCTTCAGCACACAGTACATCAAACACCAACTCATAGCAAGTTATTTCATAATAACATAACGCATGAAAGACAAATGCTATTAGCAGACTCTGTCAGAGTCCTGATCAGACACAGATTTTACCACTTTGATGGGTTTGGTTTTTTTGGTTATCAGAAATCAACGAGCCTGGTAACCCTTTGTTTATACATGCTCCATATTGCCTCTTTTCAAAAGGACACACAATGTTTACAGGGAGCTGTTGTTCATTGGCAGAAGCAGACGACAACTGCGACTTTTTGCCGCAACGTTTAATAGAGACGGAAAGTAAATAAACACCAGCGCCGTACAGCTGTGCGCATGCACAGTGCATGAACAAATGCGCTTTTAGTCAGTTTAACGTAAATGACCAATTTTTTTTTCGAAAGACCTGAAAATGTGTGGACTTTTTTTAAAGACATTTTTAGACAATCCCGCTTTCAAATTTATCCGGATTAGTGCAAACGTAGCCTATGGCTCTGTGTTGCTGCTACAAACCACATGAAGCCCATTTAATAACATTTGTACTCTAAGCTCACCTTAAAATAAATTACTATTTGAGATAATTTTACAGTGTTTATTAGTCACTCAAAGGCAGTTAAATAAATTTTTCGATTTGATCCCCCCCCCCCCACCCCCAATCTTCTCTTTTGCCGCATATTTGCAGTTTCAAAAAAAAAAAAAAAAAAAAAAGAGTGGTCTCTGGTCCTTTGAGGGGATTTACTGTTTTACTGATTTACTGAGTACTGATTTACTTTTTGCTGAATTGTCATATCAATTTACTTTTCATTAATTATGCCACTAATAAATTTTATCAATAAAAAAAACTTTTTTTGTTTCGTTTTGTAGTTACTAATACAACTTTGGCAATCTACAAAGGTTTTTAAAAAAAAGAGGTCAGCTGGATTACTTCTTTATTATATTGAATATGACCTAATTATTCAGTCCATTAGTCATTCAGGCAAGCAAGCAACTAGCTGGATTTCAAAAGTATGCCGTTTATTACATCCCCGCTGTGCATTTCTGGTCACAAACAAAAAAACGAATGTCAAATAAAAACTAAAAGACTTAATAAGAGGTATTTTGCTTGCATGCATGCATTAAGACTGCATTATTAATTGTGAAAACCAAACGCTCTAGATTTTCATGTGATGTTCAAATAATGCCGAGTGTGTCAGCCATGGCGCTAAATTTTGCCACACAAATACTTCAAAGCATTTCAAGCTTAATGAAAAGCACTCTAAACCTCACTTTGAAAAGGGGCAAAGCAATTCAAACCACATACTATGCCGGAGACCTGCCCACGTTCAAGACAAAAGCTTGTCCCAACCTGCTGGGTATTTCTTCCCTGCGAGTATTAAAGCTTTCAGTGGTTTGCAGAGCGAGGTAAGATACACCTTTCTGCTTCAAACTTCCCTTCAGCCTGTCACATGACTCTTGGTTGAGTGACCAAACAGGTTTTCTTTATGCCATGTAAGCAGTCCAGTTGTCAGACCTCCATTGCATGAGCCGTAGGGTTCATGGTGTTCAAACAGGTGGTCGGGCTTAAATTTATTTTTTATGAAGTGTTCACCTAACTATGTTCTCACAGAGCTGCAGGAAAGGCAGACCAAAACGCACCATCAAAACAGGACTGCTACATTTCTGCATGTTTCAACATGACACCGGTTGCTTAAACCAATACTCGAGCTTGCCAAATAAACTTAAAACACCTGCCAAATACACCAACCTCTCGATTGGCCTGATAAAGGGAATTGTTTAAACTACTCATTAGATGTGGTATGGGACTACACACTAGATTTCAGAGGCACAACTAAAATAACTTGTTGCAACAATAAAAACCTAATTTGCATGTCATCGATATACAATTATGGTGCGCCTCTGTATCACACAAATCCACCCAACACTCATTTACTGGTCAGGCTGGTGTTGGACTTTCCGGGTTGCTTTGCAACACATGGAATTCTGCAACTCACAAGATCATGATCTACATTTAGTCTAGACATATAAACACAAAACATTGTGACAACTAATATAAAATGACCTAAAAAGAGCCAAATCTAAGTCACCCATGTTCAATCAGTAAACAAAAGGACAACAAAAAATTGTTCTGACCACAAAAGCAACGCATCTTCTGTGAGGACATTTATCACCCCTGTTATGGGATGTACGGCCTGGTTTTGACAAGTCACATAACAGCTGACCAGCAGAAGATAAAAGCCACTCTTTGCACTCCTGATCCACAATTATCAAAACTGTAGAGCTCCAAAATACTCTTTTCACCTCCCCCCATTATGGAAAAACAAGGCTAGCGGATCAGCCCTCTGTGGGGAACAACTGACCTGTTAAAAACAAGTCAGGCCCCGGATCAAAATTTGGTTTCAGGAAAGTTTGTCTTTCAAAACAAAATTACAAAAAAAAATCTATTACATAAAGACTGACTGATATTTTTTTGTATAATCAGTCAAGACCATGTTTCTACATGTCAGATAACTAATAAGCAAAATCAATTTCTTTGTATTATCAATGAACAGTGCAACACTTTGAGTTCTGAAAGAAAAACTCATTCATTTCATTTTCTCCATAGGGAAATAGATTTATTCATTTTTTAACAAAAATTGGTAAGTCTTTATAGACTGACCTGTTTTTTTTTTTGACTCGACAGAGCCATAAAAATATATACATATGCAAAAAAAAGTGAATAAATAATAAAGATAATAATAATAATAATCATAATAATAATAGTATTAAAGAAAAAGTTAAACAAACGAAGACAATGACAGTTCAACACATTTACATACAATGAAAAAAATATATATTAAAATAAGTCATAACAAACATAATTCACAAAATAACACAGTGAACTATCATTAAATATAGTCGATCACACAGAAAGCAATTTTTGTTTTGAGAGGCGCATCTTTTGAATGGTTCATGGTTTTGAATGGCGAGAGTTTTTGGCGCTGCTTATACACCTTGTGTGTGTGTGTGTGTGTGTATATATATATATATATATATATATATATATATATATATATATATATATATATATATATATATATATATATATATATATATATATATATATATATATATATTTATTTATTTTTTTTTTTTTTTAAGGGTGTGAATCATGTATATGAAAAAAAAAATTGCAAGAATGATTACAATAGAGCAAAGAAAAAGTAAAATAAATAATGCTTTATGAATTTCCGGAGAGTGAAAAAGTATTCAAATACAGAAATTTAATATTGTAATGTAAAATAAAACCATATAATCTTCATTGTATTAATAAATCAGTATATTTTCTCTTCAATTAAGTTACAAAATGTTTCACAATATTGTGTCCGAATGCTTTACGCTTTCTTGAAATGTCTTTTTACATTGCATATCTTGCGATGTGACTATTGCGGACACGCACATTGCGATAACGATGCTGAAACGATATATTGTGCAGCCCTACTATAAAGTATGATATTTTCCTTTTACAATTTTCATATACTGTTTTGTGTCAAATCAAAGCTTGTAAATGTTGGGATTCTGGTTGGTTTGGTTTATGGCTTATAGCCTATAATGCTTGTGGGAAAATTACTTCTGGAGTGCTATTAAAATAAATTGTATGTGACGTACAATCTAGTCACCTTGACGTACAAACTATTCACCTAACCTATCTGGCCAAATTGATTAAATCATTTTGTAACTGAATTGTTCAAACCAACACCTTACACAGGGGCAAAGTTCAAACGTCCAATCGAGTTAAACATTACACGTTATTTGATTCTTCACCTCCAATAAACATGCTGTTTTCTCAGGTCAACTAATGCACGCAAACACTTTGTTTTTGTATTCAAAAAGTAGATGTGTTAGAAACATTTCTAATAAAGTGATAGAATCGTATCTTAAAATCAGCATGTTGTTGTTGGCATAATAGGACTAATGCTAAGTTTAAATCAGTATGCTTGGGCAAAGTATCATTTGTATGTCTTCTGAAAGACTTCCAAGGGGCTGAAAGATTGAGACGGAGATAAAGTTGGTTTTATATTCTTACATTCGTTCAGTGACAACTTGTGGCTCACTCCTTATATTGTGTATCATGGTACTTTGAATATTCAGTCTGAAATCACAAGTATGAATGACTTCAAAACAACATTAGAAGTATTTAATTGACTGTGAATAATGTTTACTTTGATAGCTAATATGATTTCCCCATTTAGAATGTGCAAAAAATATGTTTGTGGACTTACATTAGTAAAGAGAAAGAGAATTTGGAAATATATCACCAGCTTTACACCAATAGCAGAAAGTATGAACTATCAAATATGGGGAATGAAAACAAACATTTTACCTACGACCAACAAATCCGTATATCAGAGGTTTGAACTATCAAATATGACAGAATGAAAACAAACATTTTACATAGGACCAACAAATCCGTATATCTGAGGTTTGAACTTTGCAAAGAACAAGACAAAATGTGTTAAATGAGTAAAAACAAATGTAAAATGTAAACGAAGATAAACAGAACTCAAACTAGGAACAGGCCACTGCACCAAAAACAGTCTATAAGTTGTTTAATAGGGACTGAAAGTGAACTATGAGCTCTTTACAATTATTAAAAACCTTTAAAACTGTACTGAAAATAATTATATGCATTTATCGTGTAAAAAAGGAGATAAAAATCGCACAATAATGTATGTGATATTACTGCGTCTATCCTCATTAGCACTGAAGCTAACTGACAGAAACGCCATCACATACATCTGCTCTTTAAACGAGAAGACAAATATGAGTACTTAATCGATCACATGCTGTTAAACACACATGCATTATCAACAAAATATCCAAATCAAGTCATTAGAAGTCTATTAAAGGACGTATGTCCTCTTACGGGGGTGTTTTAGTGCTAGTTCCGCTCTGTATATGCCGAACCAAGTCAACAGGAAAAAACACAAAATAAATGCTACATTTTCATCACCTCGCATGCTAAATAAAGCCACTGAAAGTGCGGTAACGCCACAGATATTTGTATTTGTGACTGACACGTATGAGTAATGAGCCAAACATGAATTAATATAAGATTAAGAACTGACCTGAGCGAAAATAAAATTAAAGTCGGATGAGGAGGTGAATTCAGTTGCTTGAGAGGGAAACTCTTCGTCGTCTTGTTCTTCTGTCTGCACCGGAGAAAATTCAGCTCATCTTGACATGATTTTTAAGTCGTGTGTCCTTCAGGACTCAACGCTTCGTGCCTGTGTGGTTTTGTGTGTGTGTGTGTGTGTGATCAGATCAGGTGAGCGCGCAGCGGGCACTGCCTCATATATCGCGAGCACGCGCATACACACACACACACGAGCGCGCACTAAGTACAAAAAATAGAGCACTGTTTAAAATGGGCAAACTGTGCGTATTAAAATGACATATATTTGAGACACTAGTCTTGTAACGGATATTACATTAACTTAAAACTGTCCGTAGTTTATGTGTGTGAATGAGTGTGTGTGGATGTTTCCCAGTGATGGGTTGCGGCTTAAAGGGCATCCGCTGAGTAAAACATAAGCTGGATAAGTTGGTAGTTCATTCCGCTGTGGCGACCCCAGATTAATAAAGGGACTAAGCCGAAAAGAAAATGAATGATAATATAATATAATATAATATAATATAATATAATATAATATAATATAATATAATATAATATAATATAATATAATATAATATAATATAATATAATATTCTAATATAATATAGTATCAGCATATTTAAAAAAATTATTTAATTGCAACAGAAGCCAGAAGAACATTATTCACTATTGTTCTCTATATCTTGATTATAATTTCATAAATATGTATATACCCATCCCCTGGGTTTGTAAACCAAATAACACACACACACACACACACACACACACACACACACACACACACACACACACACACACACACACACACACACACACACACACGCACGCACACACACACACACACACACACACCCACACACACACACATAGACAATACAGACATAAACAAACACAATTACAACACAAAGAAGCATTTCTGAAATATGTGCACATTGGTTACACAGTGCTGGAGGATTCATGTGTGGGTTGCAACAGGGTTGAAGAACTCCTTGAAGAATCATCAGGTGCTTCAGGCACTCTATAAATAGACCTCTGCATAATTGAGGTCACTTCTATTAGATTTCTGCCAGGGCGTCTCTGACAGACTGTTTCCATGATTAAAAATGTACAACTGCCTTGACTTCAGTTTACAATGCTGTTATTTTATTTATATTAGGCGCTGGCAGTAAAAGTGTACAACACAGATCTCACAGTGGATTGTAATTCCATGCCCAGCGCTCAGTGTTTACATCTGTTGTTGTTTCTTTAATCATTGGATCATTAAGGCGATCTACATTCACACTGTATTTTATTTCAGGTCTAATTTTACATTAATAACACACTGTTCTTAATTGGCCACTATCACATGTCCCGCTAATACAATCATCATCAACATTACCATCATACATTTTCTGATGTGTCTAATGTATAGAACTTTATGACAACCCAAACCTTCCGGGATACTAACAGGCCCACCGAAAGCTAACTACAGCACTTATTTGCATGCAATTTATATAAAAAAGGAACATTGTTAGTAATGAACACTCTCATAAAATGCTACAGTCAGGTTCAAGAAGTAAAAAGCCCATTCATTTTCACTGTATGGGTACTGCTTTTAATAACTGATACATTTTAAAGACAGATATGCTTTTGTCAAACCAACCTTTTTGCGAGAATTTAACTTATTTTTAAAAATATTGATGTTAATTGCAGCCTTCATGCAGTCTCTCTAAGCTCTCAAAATATGTAAAACCAATTTGTTTCAATAAACATGGATTATATTGTTTTTAGACATAACAAACAACTCTACATGAAAACGTACATGAGTTATTTATTTAACCCAGTAGTTGAGTTAAAATATTTGGTGCTTTGTTGGGTTATCTTTAACCTTTTTTGAGTTATTTAGTATACTGTTGTGGTATATTTCTCATGTTCATAATTCTATTTTGACATTTGCAATGCTTCATGGGATTTGTAGTTCTTTTTTCCCTCATCATTAAAGCTTTTAAAGGAATTGTGTAAACAGGTTTCTTTCTTTTGTTGAACACAAAGGAAGATATACTGAAGAATATAGAAAAAACAGCCATTGACTTCCATGGTAGGGTTTGTGTCTACTATGGATGTCAATGGTTTATATATATATATATATATATATATATATATATATATATATATATATATATATATATATATATATATATATATATATATATATATATATATATATATATATATATATATATATATATATATATCTGTATAGTCTGTTTGATATTACGGAAAGAGAAGAGCATGAACAGACATTGACCTAAATAAACATGAAGCAAGTCTAACAGATTACAGGTTATAACTACACTGTTTTTAACTTTTCTATTCAAACTTATATTAATCAAACTGACTAAAATATTAAGTTAAACTTTGAAAAACTGAAAAAAAAGTAGTTGGAACATGATTAACTTATTTAAATAAGTTAAAGTAACATAAAAAAAATTGTAGTCATGATTTTTTTGTAAAGTGCTCTCATTTTAGCATAAGGGTTTTAGGCAAACATAATTTTGTTGTCTAATATGATGACATTCAAATATTTAGTATATAAGTGCTTGTGTTTCCTAAAAAATTGTAATATTTTGAACTTTTGAGTCACAATATACAGCTATAAAAATAAAATTACATAAAATTGCTGCTGATTTAAGTAAAATTAGCTGAAGCAACTCAATTCTTGAGATTATTTGGAGATAACTCAATTTGTTCAATCCACTTAAATTTGTTACATTAACTTAGTCGATTGGTGTTGGGATAGCATGAATAAATTATGTGGAACCCTGCATTTGGGAATTCGAGATTCTCCATTTCTCTGGGTTTATTAGTTATGGGTTTGGGGAAGCTGTTATTAGTTTTATTCTATAAAGGACTGATACAATATCTTCCAAATTTCAAATGAAAACATTGTCATTTAGAGCATTTTTAAGTTGGTCAAAATAACAAAAGTTTTTATTTGATGTGCTATATGTGCCCAAAGCTATTGATTTCTTAGCTTTAAATAAACTAAACTTTAAATAAACACGTCTAAAACTTACTTCTACTTACATTTTAAATTGATTTATGCTAAAATGGCTACATATTTATATTAAATTGGGAAGAAATTTGATCAGAACTGTGTAGAATGAAACAAAAACTTGTTTTACTCAAACTGAGATTTTTTTTTTCATGTCTGTACATCAGAATTTATAAAATAGACTTAGCAGTCAAAGCAAGACAAAGCCATACACATTTGCTTGGATATTTCCTTACAAAATGTCACATTTTGCAAGAATATTTTAGAGATTTATAACAAAATGTGCAGTAAATCATAGAATTAAAGTTTATCCACTGCTTCTTTGCTGAATTTAATTACTCATAATGTCATTAGAAATTGATAACCAAAAAAAAAAAAAACAACAGTACGAAAATAAAGACACTGTTGGTTCACCTTGATAATTTGGACCTCATTAAAAATGAATATATAAAATAAGGGACGTATACATTCATATTTATGTATATGTATAATGTTTATCCTTACAAGTCACAAAAAGTGAGTCATTTTCTTCTTTTACCATTAATAACAACACAGAAAGCAGCATGTGTATGAGGCTGCTGCAATTTATTTGCCCAATATAATACAATTGTCACAATATTGACATCTGATGTACTCCTACATGCAGGTTTCTTAACACTTTTAGCCTGTAAGCAACCCTGTGCTGCATTTACAAACCACTATGAACACAAAACAGCAAATTATCACATTCATTTCAAACTTGGAAAGATTAAAACATTTGAAAAATAACAACAGCCCAAAGCATTCCACATTAGAATTCTTAGAATGCACCTGGATGACATCATCGCCTGACATTCTACTACTTGCTTTTGTGGGTTGTAGTTTTGGCATATCCAGTTGCAGATTGATCGGTTTACTATTAACAGTTTGTTATCAGAAAACATTTGTCATCATGAAGTCAGATCACAGTCCCTGTGTACTACTCAAGTACACCCCCAACATGCCGGAGAACCATCTTGATGTTTCTAATGAGCCGCATGTTGAGGTTGGAAAGATAGGGAGAAAGGAGAAAAAGAGAAGCTCCTGGAAGTGGCCAGTCCTCCATCGCAAAACTGGAAAATACGACCTTGTCCAGGCTGCGAAGGACTACCAGTATGAAGCTGAGGTAAATCAGAAAGTTTCTTGTCAGCCCACTGAAACACCCGTTGGGCCTGATGAGGTTACTGAAGGGAGAAAGGTAAAAAAGGGCTTCTGGAAGTGGCCAGTCTTCCATCGCAAAACTAGAACATACGACCTCGTCCAGGCCACGAAGGACTACCATGAAGCCATGTTAAATCAAGAAGTTTCTAGTCAGTTCATTGAAACACCCGTTGGGCCTGATGAGGTTGCTGCAGCGAGAAAGGAAAAAAAGGGCTTCTGGAAGTGGCCAGACTTCCTTTGCAAAACTAGAACATACGACCTCGTCCAGGCCACGAAGGACTACCAGGAAGCCATGTTGAAGCCAAAAGTTTCTTGTCAGCCCATTGAAACACCCATTGGGCCTGATGAGGTTCCTGAAGCAAGAAAGGAAAAAAAGGGCTTCTGGAAGAGACTCACTCATCTCTTCACTTCGAAGTCTAGTAGAGGTAAAATCACACTCACAAGTGATTATGATACAAGTATTGTTTAACAGCCAAAAATCTAATCAAGTAATAATTTATAACTTGTCTTGTATATACTATTTCAATATATTAATGTCATTGGCCCATGAACAATTCCTGCTTGATGTCAAACTATTTCATAACCTTAACAAAAGGCAAATCCAATCATACCTTAACGCTAAAACAGCCATCACAGCAATATTTATCAATATATGGAAATTTTTGTATTCTTGGAAGCTGTGAAAATTAAAAATGTAAAACAGGATATATGTTAGAACCACTGTTAATGTTTACATCCCTCAAAATGGTCTATAGAAATGTGATATATGAAAATATATGCAAATTACAAATATGACATACAAGTTAATCATAGCCATATATGTTAAATGATTGCAAAATGGTCGTTTATGTATGTTTTTTCAGCCATTTGCATTATAAATACGTACATATGTACAAAAATAAGTAGCAAAAAATGAGCAAATATGTAATATGTACAAATATATTTGCTATAATTATATTTGTATGTGTTTATTTGTGGCTACACACACATTACATACAGTATATCAAATTTACATATACACAGATTTCCTTGTGGGATGAAATTAAAACAAGTCTCTATATGTGACTTTACATTCATAGACTAATTAAAAAATCTGTATTATATAAATTATATTTACATAACGGTGACTTGATTCATATTACAGCTTCTGCTTCAGAGGACCATGTCCCTGCTGCTGAGCAGCTAGAGGAGGACGTCACAGAAAATGGTAAGATAAGAATTGTTATTAGTATTACAAACGTGAAAAAAAAAAAATATATATATATATCTAAAATTGTACATCATTCTGACTACAGTTGTTTATTTTTTTATCAGACATCATTTTAAGGCAATACAAAATTGGTGACAAGCTGGGCAAAGGTGGATTCGGCTCAGTCTACAAAGCCACACGTCGCAGGGATGGACTTGAGGTGCTTTCACTAACAAAACATTGCTTTATCATTGCTTTATTTAAAACTTCTACCACATGCTAACTGCTAATTCTTTGCTTTATTGATCAGGTTGCTGTGAAATATACTGTAAAGTCACCGATGATGAAGGAAATCAAAGTGGTGAGTAGTCCAGATACAATTCAATGTCATGATTTGATTTGATTCTAGATTTGATTTTCTTAGGATGGGACAAAAACGGGATTGAAGACATTATATAGTAAATGAAAACATGTCCTTTTAGTAAGTACGTAAACAAGTAAAGTAAGGCTTTTGTTTTGCTGTGTGCTTTCCTTTTATAAATTAGAGGTAACCACTGTAATTGAATCATGATCTAAACAAAGATGACAGCACACATGAAGAACGAGCAGCTTACATTCAAACTAGACTTTATCGTGTAGAAATTAAAACAGAAGTGAAAACAAAATGGTTTTGTGAAACTATTGGCCTACTACATAAAACATCTGAAGAAAAAAAAAACAGTAGATCAGCTAAAGACTCCATTTACAACTGTATTTAGATAAATCCACTTGATTAGTTTGTTTCAGAGCCTTATATGTATGCTAATGTCAGATTACTATTGAGTTTTCATTAAGAGAGCTTTAGGAAACCATCTAATTGTCATCATTTCTCTCTTTAGCCTGGTTATGTCAAACCCCTCCCGACAGAAATTGCCCTGGCAATCATGGCCAACAATGGTCCCTACGTCCCCGAGATAATCAAACTCATAGACTGGGTGGACAACGATGACCACTACATTATAATCATGGAGCGACCCACACCTTGTATGGACTTGCTTCGCTTCTTAAACCACAACAACAAACCTCTTGATGAGAAGATGGGACGCCATATAATGTGGCAGGCCATTCATGCTGCGAGGGTTTGCTTTGATCGCGGTGTCTTCCATCGGGACATAAAACTTGAAAACCTCCTGGTGAATCCAGACACTTTGGAGGTAAAGCTAATAGACTTCGGCTGTGGTTCGACCGTAAAGAGATCCGGCTACAAAGTCTTCTGTGGTAAGTGTTATGAACTTTGTTGTCAGAAAAACCACACACTAAAGATTCTGTTTAAATATATAAACCATTGGATGATATCTTTTTTTTTTTCTAGGCACAAGAGAATATTTCCCTCCGGAGTATGAAATGTGTGGCAGGTACCATGCACAGCCGGCGACTGTTTGGTCTCTAGGGATCGTCCTGTTTGCAATGATGTGTGGGGCTTTACCTAGTATCTCCGACCACTCCTTGATCAGGAACTATCGTTGGACTAGCCCTGATCTGTCAAAAGGTGAGAGCTTCATCAAAGTGTAAAGAGAGCAGGTCTTATAACTATTTTTGACGGACGAGCGTGTGCAACCATTGTAATCGATCTGATAATGTAATGTAATCTGATTTTAAGACGTTATAAACTGCTTGCTATGCTGGTTAATGTTGCACACCGACATCGTCTTATTATATCATTCTACTTTTTATGTACAGTCATGAACACGCTTGTATGTAGAGCGAGCAGTTTGACTGTTAATGATTCCTAGTCATTTCTCCCGTAGGCAACTAAATCGGAAATACTTAGGCACTTCGGCATTGTAGAATACGGTCTATAAACTATTAACCTTAAACATCCCATTCTTCTTTCTGCACAGAATGCTGCCGGATGATCTGCGGTTGTCTGCAGCCAGACCCAGATGAGAGACTCGATCTGCAGCAGATGCATCTCCATAACTGGTTTAAGGTATGAAGCCTTTTCACTTTTGTTGATCATCTTAAGCAGAGGTGTCCAAACTAGAGTCTGCAGGCCAAAGTTGGCCCCTTGGTAACTTGATTTGCCCTTTGATTTCGCCCAACATCCCATCTGAGAAGAGAGTGTGAATAACAACAAAAACGCAAATTGAAAGTAAATGATTCGATTAAATGTTATATTAAATATAAATAGTCACTCAATAAATAGAGGAAGACATCGGCGATGCACATCAAGGCAATGTTTAGTAATTTAAAAAGTAATGTTTTTAATGTACGAATACATACTCCATTAGTTAGTATAAATCAATGCTCTCTAGTTTTGTTTAAATGTTGAATGACTTAGGAAATCACCAATAGCAACTTTAATGTAATGAGTTTGGTATACTTTGGTCCAACAAGCTCAATCAAGACTGGTTTTTGGCCCTTCATGAAAAAAGTTTGGACACCGCTGATCTTAAGTCTTATAGCATTACCTTACCCCCCCAAAAAAGAAAATTCTGTCATTAATTACTCACCCTCATGTCGTTCCAACCCACTGAGACTTTCATCTTAAGATTAAGATATCAGGAGAGCTCAACCCCGTTCCTGGAGATCTACCTTCCTGCAGATTTCAGTTGCAACTCATATCAAACACACCTGCCTGTAATGATCAAGTGCTGTTCAGGTCCTAATTAATTGCTTCAGGTGTGCTTGATCAGAGTTGGAGCTGAACTCTGGAGGAAGGTAGATCTTCAGGAACATGGTTGAGCACCTCTGTCTTAGATCAAAAAAAAAGAACTTTTTTAAACAATGGATGTGACTTTAACTCTAATCATATAAAGGTATTTGTAAGCCTACAAAAAAAAAAATACAGAAGATGAGCAAAAGTCTCAGGGGATTGCAATGAGTGATTAAGAGCGGGGTTTTCATTTGTTGGTGTACTAATCCTTTAAACTGTGTCCAAAATGTAATGCATTCAGACAAATAACACTGATTTATGTTTCAGGTCATGGAGTAAGACAGGAGAAACAACTCAGCGACCCTAGCACACCTGAGGACTGCTGAATTGAATTGCTCTTTGTATTGTATTGTTGCCTTGTCAACTTCTTTAATAATGCAGGGCAAATGAATGTATTGTTTTTATATTATTATTATACACATATGCAAATGCACTATATATGTCATGTGTGTGTCTTTTATACTGGTGAATTATTAAACATTATAAAATCAACATCATTTCCTTGTTTTTATTTATTATGTGACCAGTTACTGATTGTACACGGACTTCATACTTTTTTTCTTACAGGTTTCACCTTTTAAAAGACTTTTTAAGACATTTTAAGACCTTTTTGAATGAAATTTTAGACTCAAAGCGCTAAAGATTAAGGATTTTTTCAAATTACCCAGATGGAAAAAATATTTATTTCACCTATCAAAAAAAAAAAAAAATGTAATACTAATAATACATTATTAATGAACAATTCAAATATTTTAGATTTAACTTTTTAGCTAAATATTTTAAATAATGTATAAAAACAAGCAAGCTCTACTTGTATCCATACAGTTTTTTCCCCAACATGAACTTCTAAACTTCCTTTATGTCTGTAGCTGTATATTTTGACTCAAAAACCTGTATTTTGCCCTAAAAATACACTCACTGGCCACTTTATTAAATACACCGTGCTAGAGTTGGACCCCCTTTTGCATTCAGACCTGCCTTAATCCTTCATAGATTCAACAAGATATTGGAAATATTCCTCAGAGATTTTGCTCCATATTGACATATTAGCATCACACAGTCGCTGCCGATATGACGGCTGCACATCCATGATGCGACTCTTTCAGTCCGCCACATTACAAAGGTGCTCTTTTGGACTGAGTCTGGTGACTGTGGAGGCCATTTGGGTACGGTGAACTCATTGTCAAGGCATTTGCACCCACAGAACTGCCACTCACTGGATATTTTCTCTTTTTCGGACCATTCCCTGTAAACCCTAGAGATGGTTGTGCATAAAGATCCCAGTAGATCAGCGGTTTCTGAAATAATCAGACCAGCCCGTCTGGCACCAACAACAATGTCACATTTAAAGTCAATTAAATCAACTTTCTTCCCCATTCTGATGCTCGGTTTGAACTGCAGCAGTCCGTCTGGACCATGTCTGCATGCCTAAATGCATTGAGTTGCTGCCATGTGATTGGGTGATCAGAAATTCGTGTTAACGAGCAGTTGGACAGGTGTACCTAATAAAGTGGCCGGTGAGTGTATGTAGGACACACAAACACTTATAGACTTAATGTTTGACTGTCATCACTTCAGACAACCAAATGATGTTTGCTAAAATAATACACCTTAAAAACTTGACAAAAAGAAGAATACTTTTTTTTATTTAGTTAATCATGTTACAAATACATTTTTAAACTCATTTTATCAAGTTAGTCAGGTTTCAACTAAATATTTTGAGTTCAACAAAGTTTAACTTTGTAACAATTTTAGTCAGTTTAAGTTGAGATGACTAGAAAAGTTGATTCAATTGATTCAACAGAAAAACTTTCAAGCAGCAAAAATTATGACCCATAGATGTTAGAAATGCAATAGATTTAAGAGCTAATTAATTTTTTGAGTGAACATTTTTTGTTCATTATCTTCTATTATTTTACCTTAAGATTTGGAACAAATACCCAAATTGAATGTTCCAAAATATACAATAGGCTCAGAAACAAGCTTTCCCTAAATATATGTTAGTCTTAAGTGTTCTACAGACAGCAAAATGCCAGAAGTGCATGTAGGATGTCACTGGCAGAAATCAGTCATACAAAACACTGCCAACAGTGATCTTCCCTCTTAAAGGTGATGATGAAGATGAAAAATACAGCTATGATCACTTTTAAATGAACATGCTGTGATTTAATTTGTAACCCTAACCCTAATCAAACACACCTTACTAGACATACTAGAAACTTCCTTGCAGGTGTGTTGAAGCAAGTTAAAGCTAAACTCAGCAGCACACTGGCCCTCCAGGACCGAGTTTGGACATCTCTGCTCTAGGGTCTTAAGTGATTTTGGGGCCCCTAAGATGTTTTGACATGCCCTGACATTTTTGCTTATTTTAGCTACGTGTTAGCCAACATGTGTTTTATTTTTTTGTATTCAGCACAGACTGTGGCACAGTAATATGTGAGAAATATGGATGTACATGCTTGCGTTTTATATATATATATATATATATATATATATATATATATATATATATATATATATATATATATATATATATATATATATATATATATGAAAATTATTTTGTTCTCTCATTCAACTAAAACATTACAATGGTTTACATTTTGTAAAGTCTATTTTGGGTCAGCTCAGCTGTATGCGTGGGAGTGACAATGGTCATGAATAATTCACACCTGTAAAGACAAAGGACACTCCCCCACTGGCTAATGTTCACCCATCAAGGGCATTGTAAAGTAATGTCCAGCTGCAAAAGCAAGCCCAAACTATAAACCTGATGTATTATGACCATGTAAACACTATGGGTATACAATGTATGTGCATGTTACCCGCCTCAGGCTGAGGAGACCCAAACGGGTAAGTGAAATGTTTAAACTGCAGAGAAGTAAAGACACAAATCAATACGAGCTCTGACGTTCTTTAATGAACTCTGACCCGAGCTGCTCTGTTCAACGTCTTTTATGCATGAAGCGCCCTCTACAGGATATACAAAAAACAACTTTGGGTTTAGCCCAACAATACATTATAGTTAATGTATTCAAAATAAATCCATTCAATCAGCTAAATTTTTGTAGGGGGGTCCTTTTTTCATCATTTATATATATGCACACATTACATATTTATTGACCCTTTACATGCACTTGTACAGCAAGGGCAAGAATATATTTGAAAAAGTATAAAACATGTTTGCAAAACTGTTTTAATAAAAACTTTCTTGTGCATTAATCCAGCATTTGATAATAATTTCTGAATGACTTTCAGACACTGAAGTGGGGTCGTGACAAAAGCTTTAAACACAAGAAAAAATTATATTTTAAACTTGAAAAAATATGAAGGTGTTCCCAAAAACAGTGTTTCTCAGCCACGTTCCTGGAGGACCACCAGAACTGCATGTTTTGGATGTCTCCTTTGTCTGTCACACCATTACAGGTCTTTTAGCCTCTGCTAATGAGCTGATGATCTGAATCAGGTGCGTTTGGTTAAGGAGATATCGAAAATGTGCAGAGCTGATGGTTGAGAAACACTGCCCTAAAGGCGCTAATGTCCAACTGTAGAGTACAAACATGTACCTTTTTAAAAGGTACCGCTCCTGTGACCATTTTTGTAGCTTTACTTCTAAGAGTGTATCACTTTAATTCTAATAGCTTTATGAAAACCCTATGATAAAATGAATGGAAAAAGTACTTTCAAAACAAGTGTTGCAGGAAAAAACGGAAAGATGTACTCCATTGCCACATGGTATAAAACAGAAATTACTGGAGGTAATAATGTGGTTGCATAGATGTCAAAAGATCAAACTATAACAGGATCAGCGATATAATCTCACTGCAGCGTCTCCACATTTACAGTGCTGAGGGTCACGTCATTGTAGATGCTGAGACCTGTGATCTGGTTGAGCTCGAAGACCCGATGCTTGAATTCCAGAAGGTGTGATTTGTTCACAGCCACTTTATATTCAGTGTCAGTGATTAAGATCTTCATCTGAAATTAAAAACAAATGCAATCAGTTGTAAATGAGCGGAGTGCGCTGTTTTGACCAAACATGGCAGGAGTCAAATGCACAACCTTGCAGAACCGCTTTGTCTCACAATACAGTATTTTAGTGATGCTATTTCAGGATTTCTTTTTCCGCTGTTCCACTGACAACCAGCTGTCTGATATCTTTAGACCAGGGGTGCCCAAACTCAGTTCTGGAGGGCCAGTATCCTGCATATTTTAGTTCCAACCCCAATTAAACTCACCTGAACCAGCTAATTAAGCTCTTACTAAGTATACTAGAACTTCCAGCCAGGTGTGATGAAGGAAGTTGGAGCTAAACAATGCAGGACACCGGCCCTCCAGGAACAAGTTTGGACACCCCTGCATAAGACATTCTCAAATGTCTTACAAGGGTTAGGTCACCCAAAAATGTTATTACTCTTATTAATTTCTGACCTTCATGTAATTCCCTACAACTTTTGATCATTTTCTGAACACAAATTAAGATATTTTAGATGAAACCTGAGAGCTCTCTTACAGTATATCCTCCATAAACAGCAATGATTCTAACCAGCCTGATCGCACAAGGAAACTTAACCATTTTACGTTTTGTCAGTTTAGTGGCTAATTTGTACACTAGAAATGATTAGATAAATATTACATATTTTATAAATGTAAATATACGTAAAATATTAGATTTTTAAGGCAGCACAGTGACTCAGTGGTTAGCACTGCTGTCTCACAGCAAGAAGGTTGCTGTTTCGAGTCCCAGCTGGGCTTGTTGGCCTTTCTGTGCGGAGTTTGCATGTTCTCCTCATGTTGGCGTGGGTTTCCTCTGGGTGCTCCGATTACCTCCACAGTTCAAAGACATGCACTATAGGTAAATTGAATAAACTAAATTGGCCGTAGTGTATGAGTGTGAATGAGTGTGTATGGATGTTTCCCAGTACTGGGTTGCGGCTGGAAGGGCATTTGTTGTGTTAAACATATGCTGAATAAGTTGGCGGTTCATTCAGCTGTGGCAACCTCTGATGAATAAAGGGACTAAAGAAAAATGAATGAATAAATGAGTTCTGAAGATAAGAAGAGGTCTCAGGGCATTGAAACAACATCAGGGTGAGTGATTTATAACAGAATTTGTATTTTTTCCTGTGAGCTAATTACCTAAAAACACTATAAAGATATTTGTTTAATTGAACGAAAACTACTGAAATATAATATATATATAAATGTTTGTTGTCCTGCTCACCTCAAAAGGCTTTCCTGGGACAAACGGGAAGGAGGGAAGCTCACGCTCTTCTCTGCCCCAGTTGTTTCCAATCATGCTGTTCCGCACAATCACTGGCTTTCCTCCTTCACTGAAGCGAGGGTTTATATGAAATGCAATGTCATTGCCTCTTCTTAAGTTAACAGTGAACCTAATTAGAAGACAAAACATATGATTAGGTTCTTGAAATACACATGGCTGACATAAAGGAGACTGTCACAAATGTTTGATGAAGTTTAATTTACCTCAATATAATACACATCCCCAGTCTTACTATGAACAATTTATTAGTTGGTATTATAAGCAAGAAAAATATTAAAATTAAAATGTTTTTATTTTAATATTTCACCTTATTTTAATAAAACAATATTTATGCACTTTTTGTACAGTATATAAAAATTGATTAGTTGACTTTACCTAAAAAGTAAGCAAACCTGTTATTGCATTTCATTATTAAGTGAATTGCTGGCAGCTAGCTTTCTGTGACTCTCACATGTTCCCACCTGAAGCTAAGTAGAGCTGCGCCCGCTCAGTACCTGGATGGGAGACCACAGGGCAAAGCTAGGTTGCTGCCGGAAATAGTGTTAGTGGGACCAGCAGGGGGTGCTCAACCTGCAGTCTGTGTGGGTCCTAATGCCCCAGAATATTGCTCAGTGAATGCCATTTTGGATGAGATGTTAAATCGAGGCCCTGACTCTGTGGTTGTTGAAAATCTGAGGATGTCCTTAGAAAAAGCATAGGGGTTTAATCCTGGCCAAATTTGCCCGCTGGCCTCTGTCCATCATGGCTTCCTAACCATCCCCATATGATAATTGGTTTAATTGCAG